>NC_081362.1:84264511-84435474 GCF_030684315.1 Stegostoma tigrinum | reverse complement strand
AACCCTGCAGCCCAATGGTATAAATGTGGACTTGACAAGCTTCAAAATCTCTTCCTCTCCCCCCCCCCCCCCCCCCCCCCCCCCCCCACTGCATCCCAAAACCAGCCCAGCCTGTCCCCGCCTCACCAACCTGTTTTTCCTCTCTCCTATCCCTTCCTCCCACCTCGAGCCGTACCTCCATTTCCTGCTCCTTGACCTGTCGGTCTTCCCTGGACTGACCTATCCCCTCCCCATCTCCCCACCTATACTCTCCTCTCTACCTATCTTCTTTTCTCTCCATCTTCGGTCTGCCTCCCCCTCTCTCTCCCTATTTATTCCAGAACCGTCTCCCCGTCCCCCTGTCTGGGTCTAGGCCCGAAACGTCAGCTTTTGTGCTCCTGAGATGCTGCTTGGCCTGCTGTGTTCATTCAGCTTCACACTTTGTTATCTAGTATGCAAGACTTTGCTTGTTGCCTTTAAGACTTGTCACCCCATGAAAGGCCACTGCCCTATTACCTTCCTCATAGAGGTTACAAACTTGCTAAGGATTTTGAGCATTCTCAGTTTCCATTTTGCTTTCCTGCTGAGTCTGTAAATGGTGATCAAATGTACACACTTGTGAAATTTCTCGACCTTTCATTTTGTGACCAATGTTCAGATAATTATCATTATTTTAAATTTGGTTGAAGTTTATCTACGGATTCTTTTCTGTCTCACTAGTTTGTATTATTCAACCTCTCTTGTTTAACTCAATAGATTTGGTTTTTGCCTTCTCCCTGGCAAGGTATGATGTGTTTGAGAATTCTGAGTCGTTGTCCAGTACTACCAGCCCCACTTCATCCTTCCTAGTTCTTTCTGAATACAACTATGGAATATTTTTGGTTTTTGATGTTTAGGTGGAAAATAAGGAACCCAGCAGCATGTCTGTCAGTGCTGGCTGAATTTTAAGCACAGCCTGGTGAATGAATTCCTATTTCTGTAAAGTACCTTTTTTAATACAAGGCTGTTGGCTGTAGATCTGTCATCCTTGCTCGTTAAATACTGTGGTCCAGACAGTTGGTTTGACCCTACCATACCCTTTCATTTAAAGGGGTGTCTGGTGTGTATGGAATTGTGCTAATTAACATTCAAATCATGGGTAGTCACTGGGAATACTTTAAAAATTAAATAATGCGTTAGGATGAAACAAAGCAAAGGATTGTTGAAAATACAAGTGTTCATAAAATTGGCAGTTTCAAAAAATAGAGTATGTAAATAGTGAAGAAAGTGCCAGTATTCTGATGCAAATAGTGGCACTAACTGTCAAAAACAAACATTTTGTTTTGGACCATTGCATGGCTTCCCTTTTCTTGAGGTTTCATTGACAAAAATGGTTCGTAGATGTGTTTATAATACAGCTCTGTTCCTGTGTAATGAATGTTAAAGATGCTTAAAATAGTGTACTTTTTATTTTTAGAATGGACAAGCGAAAAGGTACAACATCCATTGTTTAAATTCAGCTGCAGGTTCAGCAGTTATATTTTGACACAAAGTGTAGCCTTTAATAAAACAGTATTGTCGTTACTTTCACTTTTCTCTCCAAACTGGAACAGAGTTAATGATTCAGCTTGTACTGGATTATGTTACCGGGGTTGGGCGGGTGGGGGCTGGGGAGAATACAAATCAAGACCTGCCTATGGAAATATTGCTGCTAATCAGTGTTGGTGGAAAGTGAGAAGCAAAGTAACATGCAAGTGAAGGCATACTAATTCTCTTTAGCTGCGCTCTACAGATATGTTGACCTGTGGAACACAAGACACACTACCTTCAGTTGTGCAGCCTCCTTCAATATTGCACAAAAACGTCAGTGATTTATTTTTTAATGGTCAGTCCCTAGAGTCAGCCATGAGCCTTTACAACTTGTGAAACCTTTACCAACTGAGATGTGAGCAGAGATAATGGGAACTGCAGATGCTGGAGAATCCAAGATAACAAATTGTGTAGCTGGATGACCACAGCAGGCCAAGCAGCATCTTAGGAGCTGTGACTGATTTATGGGGTCCTTTGTGCCCCCAGCTAAAGCTACATTTGAAGATTTGAGGAGGCTTGGCTTCTCGTTTTACAATGTGCAAGTCATCTGGCATGTGAACTTGTCTTTAATGGATGCTTGCTTCATGAGAGCAATGGACATAGCTGCACTGTCTGTGGAGTGTTGAATGCCAAAGGAGTCAACCCTGAAAAATCTGGAGATGAGCCCAAAGATGGAGTGATGCCTGTCAGTTTATCAGAACCACCTGCAACCAAGCCAGTGCCTTGCCATACCTTTTGGACTCGTGAGTAAAACAGAGGTGGACCTTGACATGGCATCCTGTGTCCTGTATGATGATTGCCCAGGGCTGCTCCCACCTGAAGAAGTGGATCTAGTGAATGTGCAGTATTCTGGAGAAGGAAAACAAGTGCCACTGTACCAGCTTGAGCAAGCAGCCTTTTTACTGGAGAATGGTGAACCTACACTCGGGTTTGATGCTGAGGAAGTTACTGGGATAAAATAAATAGCCTGCATTTGAATCTTTTGGTGTTTTGCTTTTGAACTTTCAAGCCTCTTTGTTTTTGTCTGGTGTAAAAAAATTAATGCTTTCTCCTTATTTGAAAAAGGTTCTATTTTGATAGTGCACTGGCAGACTCTTGTTGAGTGATTGCCAAGGGACTTGATTAAAATGCTATGGTCTAGCAAAACATACTGTGCTTTGGGATTTCTCACATCTAGTATTAATATTGGCCAGTTTCATAACACAATGAAAAACAGACAAAGGAATCTCAGATTGCAAAAATTGTTTGGAGATGGGTAGAACACTGCTTTGAGTTGCACTCCAAGGGAGTACTGTAACCAAAGAAGCTGTAGAACCATTAAAAGCCTGTCTGCCATGCCTAGGCTGTATATTGCATCTACAGTGAAAGAGCTTAGCAAAGCTTTTGACTTAATTGCCACAGGTAAAGCTCCAGGTGATTAGTGCCATACTATCTGAACTCAATGTTGAAAGTGGCATTTTTAAAAAAATTTTTGCTACATCAGCATGAACCTCTGTACCTTGGCTAGAGGGAGAGACTGGTATCCAAGAGATGTGTGATGCTAAGCTTGTAGCCCTATACAAGAGTGATTGCAACTATTGAGGCATTTTCCTGCAGACTGTCATGAAAATTGTATTTCAGTGCTGCCCTTGTAACTTTGCAGATCCTGGCTGACTGCATCTATCCTGAATCATCTGTGGTTTCAGAACTGCAAGAGCTACTTTGGGCATATACTTTCAGTTTGGCAACTGTTTTTAATTAAAAAGTGTGCATTAAGGTAAGTCTTACTTCAACTTCCTCTTTTGCACTAACATTCAGGGGTTTGCCATAACTGATGGTGGGATGTTCGTAGAGTTCCCTCCCCAGTTAATTGTTCAACACATTCAAGACTGGATGTGGCAGCACTGCAGAACTTTGGTCCCATCCATTGAATGGAGAATTTCTTAGCTGCTTCTACAGCATGCTACTTCCATTCTTTAACACACTTGTCCTTTGCTGCAGCTCCACCAGATTGATACATCTTTTAGGCATGCCTGGTGCTGCTCCTGGCCTGCACCTTAGTTTAAATCCGGGTCAATCCCCATTTTGATGATAATGATAGAGGGGGACTGTCAAGCAATGAGTTTACAAACTATGCTAGAGTATAATTCTAGTGTTACCAGTGGTCCACAGTACTGTGTAGATGTTTTTGCTCCAGAATATGGAAAAGTGACTTCAGCAGGTTTATCCTACTTGTTAGTTCACCTAGACCATCTGCAGAGCCCCGGGGATAAAAAAAAATTAAAATGTTGACCAGTTTGACTTTATTTGTTTTAGGCAGCTTATTGATTGACTGGCTTGCATGTCTTTCTGACAACAGAGACAATAGTTCAGAATAATTAGCTATAAAACACTTCAGTGTATATTTCTTCATGCAAAAGTTTTTGGAAATCACATAGACTTTGTCAGCATCCTGTCAGTCTCGAAAGTCCGGACCTGCTATGATATTGTTTTGAAACAGTCTAAATGTTAAAATGGACATGTGCACGTGTGTGGAAAATATGGTTCCTTAGGTGCTTGAAAAAAAATACTTCAGACAGCTGTTTGAATTATACTGAATGCGCCCCTGTATATACTTGTTTAGGTTGCATAATGTGCTCTGACATTCAGTTAACAGAATCTCAAAACACAAAAATACTAAGTCAGCAGCACTTGGAAAAGGCAGAGGCCTGAAACTAGAATTTTATAAATGCAACTTTTTGCTTTAGTAAGCCATTTTGAAAATCTCCAAATATCTGTGCTTTACAGCCAATAAAATATTCTAGAAGTGTACTTCCTGTTTATAGGAAGCAGGATGTTTTGTGCTCAGTGAGCTCCACAAGCAGCAATATGATAATCAAATCTGTTTTTGTAATGTTAATTTTGAAGTACAACTAGCTGTCAGTACACAATGCTGCTTTTAATCAAAAAGTTCTAAGGAATCTTGTTTCTGCTCAAGCAGGCAAATGAGGCCTCTGTTCAACCAAAAGATGGTATCTCCTTGCAGTGTGGCGTGCCTCTGCACTGGAGTGTGCACTGCCAGCTTGCCACAGGATGCGCTCATAATTTAGTTTAGCAACCTGGTGCTCATGAAGTTAGAGAACCATTGATCTAATTGAGTGTTCGGAGAGAGCTCTTAGTGCTACACAATTCCTCATTGGCTCTCTGTCTGTCTCATTAAGTGAAGTGGTGAGCTGGACAGTGAGGGTAGCAGTAGGAAGGTGGACAGAGTGGTGAGCAGAATAGTAAATGTAGAGGAGAATGGGATGGAGAACTGGCTGGTGAAGGAGATGCAGGTGCACCAATTCTGGTTCCTCATGCGCCTGCACCACACTGGATGTCAATATCTCTGACTTAAAGTGCGTTGGTTGGAAATGTTCCACAACATGACTCCATGTTTTTTTGAAATCCAACATTAAGGAGTTGCAGAAACTGAACTGGGGTTGGGGTGTGTGGGTTAAGAGAAAGATGAGGAAATGTTTCCAGAATACTTTATCCCTCAAATCAATGACACCATATGTCATAACGATATGGGGTTAGTGATCCCCTTAACAATTAAACTATATTTGAACTAGATCACCTAAGAGGTTTTGGGGCAAACTTTAAGGTTCTGTAATTTTTGAAAGAGGTGTTTATTTAAATGTTGAATGTATGACTCGAATTGTAATATAGATTCATAGGTTTAAAAAATGCATTTAAAATTTATTTTGCTGTTTTCACAATCATCCTTTTTCAAGTGCTGACCAGTATTAAAACAACCAAAGCCCAACTTATTGCAATAAATATAAAGCAAAAAACACCTTTTGTTGTATAGCATGTACTTATGAGAATAATTAAACTAGCAACATGTGCTTTAGAGATAATGGGAACTGCAGATGCTGGAGAATTCCAAGATAATAAAATGTGAGGCTGGATGAACACAGCAGGCCAAGCAGCATCTCAGGAGCACAAAAGCTGACGTTTCGGGCCTAGACCCTTCATCAGAGAGGGGGATGGGGAGAGGGAACTGGAATAAATAGGGAGAGAGGGGGAGGCGGACCGAAGATGGAGAGTAAAGAAGATAGGTGGAGAGGGTATAGGTGGGGAGGTAGGGAGGGGATAGGTCAGTCCAGGGAAGACTGACAGGTCAAGGAGGTGGGATGAGGTTAGTAGGTAGATGGGGGTGCGGCTTGGGGTGGGAGGAAGGGATGGGTGAGAGGAAGAACCGGTTAGGGAGGCAGAGACAGGTTGGACTGGTTTTGGGATGCAGTGGGTGGGGGGGAAGAGCTGGGCTGGTTGTGTGGTGCAGTGGGGGGAGGGGACGAACTGGGCTGGTTTAGGGATGCAGTAGGGGAAGGGGAGAATTTGAAACTGGTGAAGTCCACATTGATACCATATGGCTGCAGGGTTCCCAGGCGGAATATGAGTTGCTGTTCCTGCAACCTTCGGGTGGCATCATTGTGGCAGTGCAGGAGGCCCATGATGGACATGTCATGAAGAATGGGAGGGGGAGTGGAAATGGTTTGCGACTGGGAGGTGCAGTTGTTTGTTGCGAACTGAGCGGAAGTGTTCTGCAAAGCGGTCCCCAAGCCTCCGCTTGTTTCCCCAATGTAGAGGAAGCCTCACCGGGTACAGTGGATGCAGTATACCACATTGGCAGATGTGCAGGTGAACCTCTGCTTAATGTGGAATGTCATCTTGGGGCCTGGGATAGGGGTGAGGGAGGAGGTGTGGGGACAAGTGTAGCATTTCCTGCGGTTGCAGGGGAAGGTGCCGGGTGTGGTGGGGTTGGAGGGCAGTGTGGAGTGAACAAGGGAGCCGCGGAGAGAGTGGTCTCTCCGGAAAGCAGACATGGGTGGGGATGGAAAAATGTCTTGGGTGGTGGGGTCGGATTGTAAATGGCGGAAGTGTCGGAGGATGATGCGTTGTATCCGGAGGTTGGTAGGGTGGTGTGTGAGAACGTGGTGGTGCCTGGCCTCCAACCCCACCACACCCGGCACCTTCCCCTGCAACCGCAGGAAATGCTACACTTGTCCCCACACCACCTCCCTCACCCCTATCCCAGGCCCCAAGATGACATTCCACATTAAGCAGAGGTTCACCTGCACATCTGCCAATGTGGTATACTGCATCCACTGTACCCGGTGCGGCTTCCTCTACATTGGGGAAACAAGCGGAGGCTTGGGGACCGCTTTGCAGAACACCTCCGCTCAGTTTGCAACAAACAACTGCACCTCCCAGTCGCAAACCATTTCCACTCGCCCTCCCATTCTCTAGATGACATGTCCATCATGGGCCTCCTGCACTGCCACAATGATGCCACCCGAAGGTTGCAGGAACAGCAACTCATATTCCGCCTGGGAACCCTGCAGCCTAATGGTATCAATGTGGACTTCACCAGTTTCAAAATCTCCCCTTCCCCTACTGCATCCCTAAACCAACCCAGTTCGTCCCCTCCCCCCCCCCCCACTGCACCAGACAACCAGCCCAGCTCTCCTCCCCCCCCCCCCTCCCCCCCCACCCACTGCATCCCAAAACCAGTCCAACCTGTCTCTGCCTCCCTAACCGGTTCTTCCTCTCACCCATCCCTTCCTCCCACCCCAAGCCGCACCCCCATCTACCTACTAACCTCATCCCACCTCCTTGACCTGTCCGTCTTCCCTGGACTGACCTATCCCCTCCCTACCTCCCCACCTATACTCTCTCAACCTATCTTCTTTACTCTCCATCTTCGGTCCGCCTCCCCCTCTCTCCCTATTTATTCAGTTCCCTCTCCCCATCCCCCTCTCTGATGAAGGGTCTAGGCCCGAAACGTCAGCTTTTGTGCTCCTGAGATGCTGCTTGGCCTGCTGCGTTCATCCAGCCTCACATTTTATTAACATGTGCTTTAGAACTGTTTACATTGGTTGGTTGGTTTATGGGAGCAATACTATACAAATAAATTTGCTAACTATCCTTCATTTGCTCAGTTGATGTAGGAGTACCGACTTCGTGGATATAAATTAGTGATCTGGTACCAGAATTTATTTACTCTAACTTGTTGTTTGCCACTGCAGGAGGAAAAACGTAATATTACATCTGACACACCTGTCCAGAATTGCCTCTTTTTATCCTTTTTTTTGAGAAGAAGAGTCAAGATGCATCTATGATTCAGTACTTATGAAGCAAATAGTTCTCATTGACTCACTTCTGTTGGGATATATTTGTATATAAATTGCATATATGTTGCAACTGTTCACATAGATATTCAGTTCACTAGAGGCAGTAAAGTTGGCTTGTTTGCCACATAGGCCCAAATTACAGTTCCACTAGGCCTGATAACCAACTCTGTCGCAGCGACACTAGCTGCTACTGTCACTGAACTGTTGCCACGTATAACTGCTATGGCAACAGGACATGTCTGTTTTTGTTTTTCTACTTAGCCTCCTGCCCTCATTGGGAAGGTTAACCTATGTATCACTCAATTGTGTTCCTTTATTTCTCTTTCTCCGTATGCCGTCATGCATGCTGATTTTTCTCTCTTAATCTTGGCCCCTCTGTCTTTACTGCATGCTTTTGTTTTGCTCCAGCTGTTTCTTTCCATGCTGTTACTTTCTTGTTTTTTGTTCTGTTTTACTTTCTTTCTCTCGATCAAAGTCTCAATTCCTTATAATTCATCCTCAATCGGTTACTTGTATATTTTGTCTCTACTCTTTTATATATTTCCTTGTTACTTGTTTCTCTTTTTTGCTTAATCTTGCATACTAATGCTTCTCCAGTGTTTCTGCGCAGCATCAATTCCTTGCTGTGAAAATATTGCCCTTATTTTGTTCAGGTGAAGCCCATCATTGTCTGAAGGCTAGGACTGTGCCTGCTGACGCCAGTTTGTATGCTGTGAGCACTGAAATACTGATGTAGCAGGTTTTAAATTCTTTGTGTGCATGTTTCTGGATCAGTGTGTGTACACAGTTGTGAATACCAGTAGATGCTCTTGATTTACTTGCCTATTCCTATACTGACAAGGATAATTCTGAATCCTCAAGTTCCTTGTTCACAAAACACCCTTTTCAGGACTTAATTCTATTTCTTTTGTACCACTGACTCTAGTCTGAGTCATGGCTTCCAGTTGTTTGCCTTCCCTCTCAGTTTGGTTTACATGCATTTTGTTAAGTTCCTTGGTCGACATGCAGATGGGTCATGTGCCTTATCAGTGCAGCGGCGTCCTTCTTTCTTTTGACATTACGATCTCCTTAAATAGTCCATGCCCAATGTAGAAACATTACTACTTCAGTTTGAGATCTCATACAGGATTGTAATTTTAAAGATCCAACATATAAGCACCCTTTGTATTTGATTGGCTCCCTTACTGTCCTGCTTTGTGTTCCGATACAAACGGACTTGTGAACAGACTGTGGAATGGAACTTGTTCTCAGCTGAGGTGTTGCCTGTACTATATTTCTATGGTGTACTGCCAACCTGCAGCAGTAGATTGATTCACAGTAGGATAGAGTTGCTTATGGCTCATCTTTTTGTAAGTTATACGACACTGACTACCTAATGCTCATTCAACACTTTTTTGGATTACTGTATTACATTCCTTCTGTTCTGTTTAAAACACTGAAGTTCATAATTTTCCCCTTCTTTAAGCTGTCTTCTCGAGATGGTGATATTGCCTGGATGGTTTTTAACGTGGTCAAATGTGTTATGCCAATCTTGGAGCAGGTGAGATTTGAACCTGGAGTTTTGACTCCAAGGTAGGGACACTACACTTGCTACAAGAGCCTTTTGGAGGTACCTTTCACTGTATCTTCCATTTTAGCCTTTTAATCATTTTCAGCAGTTCCTGAAGCTCCAGTTTATATTTGGGCACAACTAGTCTGGGAGTTGGTTTTGATTATGTGCTTATCCCAGGTACCCATGCTTCAGTACACTCAGTTAATTTGTCATTGTGTGTTTTGGGCCTCTGCTGTCTTTCCAGCTTCATCTAATGTTACACGAACCAGTTATTCTTCGGTTTGATCTGATTATAGTTATTTGTAATTTGAAGCATGTATTTGTCAATTGAGCCTGAAGACTGCTCGTTTGTTAAACTGTTTTCAGTCGATTTGCCCTGCTGACAATCGATTCACCAACATCCTTGGTGGACATTTATGCAACTTTGCTCACAAACCTGCATACTTGCTTTCCTAAGGCTGATGCACTTGTGATGCTGTGTAAAGTATTACAGAAAATAAATGGCTGAAGGCAAGAAAGTATGGAAGTGAGCAGCAATAGGAAGAGTATCAGCTACAGACATTGCTCTAGAGGACTTCAAACATACTTTGAAAAATCAGGTAGGGATAACTTAAGTAATTATTGAATAATAAGATTTCAGACCAGACAGGCAGCATACATTTAAGATGTTTGATATCACAGCATGTGACTTCTGGTTAAAAATTTTCATGTCTTGCCTTCAGCCATTCTCTGCAATGGAGCTACACAGTGTCTTTAGTCAGTTGCCTACATGATGTACCTAGCATCAATAAGGACAGAATCTAGACTCTCTCCTTGTAAATCTGTGATATCATAGGCATATGAATAGTGTTAATAAACTTAAGACTTGTGTCTCAACAAGAACCCAGCTCTTCATGCTGTATGTTGCATGCATTGATGTAGAGAACTAGAAAGTCCATCTAGAAAATGGAGTCACAGGTAAATAGAATAGTGAAGGTGGTGTTTTGGTATGCTTGCCTTTATTGGTCAGTGCATTGAGTTATAGGAGTTGGGAGATCATCTTGCAGCTGTTGGTTAGGCCACTTTTGGAATATTACAAGTGGAGAAAGGTTTTTTTTTTTTTAGAAGGGACTTAAGGGCCAGCATCTTCATGCAGAGGGTGTTGTGTGTTTGGAATGAGCTGCCATGGGAAGTGGTTGAGGCTGAATTGACATTTAAAAGGCATCTGGATGGGTGTGTGAATATAGAACATAGAACATTACAGAATAGGAAGGCTTTAGATGATATGGGACTAGATTAATTTAGGATATCTGGTCAGCATGGATGAGTTGGACCAAAGGGTTTGTTTTCATGTTGTACATACCTATGATGGTTGTTTGTAGGCATTAAAAGCTTATCATGACTGTTAACCTGAGTAAATTGGTGCCAAAGGCTAGAGCGGTGACAGCAGCATAGTAGTTGAAAAATCATTTTTCAATAGTCAATCATGACCTCTTGAGTTTAGAATTGAAGTTCCAACTACAATCAAAACTTTAAGGCTGCAATCTATGATGAAGTACAGGTGCGTATTCTATCTCCCGCTCTTTTGCAAAAAGAAACTGGCTGTTTCTCAGAAGCCCAGGACAACTCCAATTTTAAGGAAATTAAAGATAATATAAAGACGACCACTAAAGCATACCCTATTGCTGAGGTGAGTGGCAGCCTAGAAGATTTAAGTTTTTAAAGATCAAAGATTTACAAGAAAAAGCAATAAAAAGAGGAAAAATAAATTGGAAAGAAAACTAGTGCGAACAGTAAGAACGGATAGCAAATGTTCCTCCAAGTATATGAAAAGGAAGAGAGTAGCTAAAATGAATGTTGCTCCCTTGGAGGATGACTGGGGAGTTAATACTGGGGAACACAAATGGTAGAGTCACTAAATCAGTATTTACCTTCAGTTGTCATGATGGACGACACTACCTGTTCGTATTGGAATGGTAATGCAGAGTTTATAGAAAGGGAGCAAATTAAAGCGACCACCACCTCTAGGGAGAAGGTGCTGAGCAAACTGGGATTGAAGGGCATACAGGACTGCGTGTTCAGAGGTAGTGAATCAATGGCTACAGTATTCAAAAATTCCTTTGATGTGGAAAGGTTCCAGGGGATTGGAAAAATAATTAATAACATCCTTATTCAAAGAAGGAGGGAGGAGAGAGTAGGAATCTACAGACCAGTTAGTTTGATTTGTCATTTGGAAATTGTTAGAATCCATTATTAAGGCAGTAATAACAGGATATTTGAAAAGCCAAAATGTAATATATCAGAACATCAAGGTTTTATGAAGAGTAAACATTTGACTAGTTGGCGAGAGTTCTTTTGAAGATGTAACAGGTGATATGGATAATGGGGATCCTGTAGCTATAGTATATCTGGAATTCCAGAAGCATTTGGTAAGATGTGACAAAGAAGGTTAATGTGGAAAGAGATCACGTGAGGCTAAGGGTAACCTGCTCTCTTGGATGGAGGATTGGCTAACCAACAAAGCTGGCAGTCAGGATAAGTGGGTCTGATTTTGGTTGGCAGGACATAACCTGTCACCTGACTAATTTAGTTCTCGGGACCCCAACTATTTATAATGTATACGAATGATATGGATATGGGGATAGAAAGTACTTCAGCCAGATTTGCACATGACATTAAAATAGGTGTGAATTTAAGTTGCCATGAAGAAATAAATTTATAAATGTATAGGTCAGGTAAATGGGCCAAAATTTGGCACATGAAGTTTAATATAGATGAGAGGCTAACCATTTTAGTCAAGGAAAGGATGGAGGGAACCTTTAGAATTCTGGGATCTGGGTGTCCTCGTGTGAATTGAGGAGAGCTAGTATCTGGATGTAACAGGTAAAGAGGGAGATAATTAGAATTTTGGCATTTATTGCTAAAGGAAGACTATAGACGTAGGAAAGTGTTGCTGAAACTGAAGCATTAGTGAGATTGCACCTGGATGGTTGTGTACAATTTTGAATCTGTTACTTGAGGGATGTAGTTGTAATGGAGGTAGGTCAGAAAAGACTCAGTAGATTCTAGAGGTGAAGGGCCTCTCTTAAATAGAGATTGAACAGTTTAGGCCTATATTTTTCTGGAGTATAGAAGATTGGAAAGAGATCTAATTGTGAATAAGATGCTGAATTTGATTGCTCTACACGAGGAAGCATCCATGCTGCATCTACTAGCATGACAGGTTCCAGTTTTAGGCTAAGGGGAGCAGGTTTAAAACAGATGAGAAATTACTTGTTTCAAAGGATTGTGGATCAGTGGAATTCACTACCGAAGAGTGCAGTGAATACTGGAGCATTCAGTAAATTTTTGAGGAGATAGATTTTCAATTAATGTTTTGAAGAGTTATGGAGAAAAAGCAGGAAGGTGGAGTTGAGGCTGAGATGAGGTGTATCAAATCGCAGAGTAGGTTGAGGGCCTAAATTGCTTACTCCTCCCTTCCTTCTTTTAAGAAAGGCAGTTAAAAGGTGCTAAAATAGCAGCTCCAATCCAAGGAACTGATTTCTACAGGAAATGCAATTCAGTGAAAGAAAAAATAATTCATTATACTAAAGAGGCCTTACCAGTTAATATTGGTATTTACGTTGTCATTGCTGCTCTTTCAGTGAAGACATCACACAGGCACAGGGCTGAGAATTTTAGGGCTGTGAAAATGGAATCAGAGTATGATCAATGATCATGCAGACCATTATCTCATTTTTGAAACAGGTCAAAGCGTACAAATTAGGGATTTTCATTGGAATGTGAATTTGTGGAAAGATGTCTTATGTCTGTACAAGTCATATGTTGTAATGAGCAGTAGTCTAGTCATGTGAAGTGGAGGTGCTGGCGTTGGACTGGGGTGGACAAAGTCAGAAATGATATGATATCAGGTCATAGTCCAACAGGTTTATTTAAAGTCACGAGCTTTTGGAATGCGACTCCCTCAGGTGAGGTGGAGAGAAGCACACTTCGCATTTCACCTGACGAAGCTGTGCTCTGAAAGCTTGTGATTCCAAACAAACCTGTTGGATTATAACCTGGTCATGTGACTTCTGACATCATGTGGAGAAGTAGATATGAATCAGAATTGGATATCAGCCACTCATTTTTACAAGAATGATGACAGGGATATTGGAGATGTCATGCCACATAACAAACACAATATCTCTAACCAATAATATGCACCCTTGTATGTCAATGGTGCACCATATTCCACTAAATTGAGAACTAAGGACTAGATCTGGTTGAGCTATGCATCCACCACTGAATGTGCAGACAATTAATCTGCATCATTGCATATCTTATTGGAAAAGCGTTCCCACTCTTTAACGAGACAGGCCTGTACCTTTCTAAGACTTCTCCCAGAACATCTCAATGATGTGAAAATTTGCCTTTCCCTCAATTGCACTTTTGGAGTAATGGAACCAATGCCTACAGCCCATCAGCTATTTGTGTATACAATATACTGTAAGATTAGTAAATGCAGAATCCAGATTATATGTGAGTCTTTGGTAGTGTAGATGTGTAATCAGTCTGAATAAATTCAAGTTGTGAAGTCTTAAACCCTGACTTCGTCAGAAGTCATACGACACCAGGTTATAGTCAACAGGCTTATTTGAAAACGTAAGCTTGCGGAGCTTCAGTCCTCCTTCGCTAGCACCTTCTTCACTAACACCAGAAGAAGAACAGAGATTGTTTTTATGCAAACCTGTTGGACTATAACCTGGTGTTGTAATTTCTGACCTTGTCCACCCCAGTTCAACACTGGCACCCCCTACATCCTGATTCTCTGTGGCATACGTTACAAGGGCTAACACAGCAAACCACAAAGCACATCAGTAACCTTAATCTGTGATGGCAAAATTATTTGGAAAACCTTGAGACTGTATCATTCTTTATTTAGAAAAGCATGGATTTATCAAGGACAAATGTAAATTTGTCTGACTAACCTGATTTGAGGGGGCAACCAGGAGGGTAACTGAAGGTACTGGTTTGATGTGGTCTAAGACAAATGGGCAGGCTAGTCAGAAAATTGAAAGCTCATGAGATCCGATGAAAATTGACAATTTTGATCTAAAAATGTCTGGACGTTTTTACAACTGGGAGGCGGTTTCCACTAGGTTCAGTATTGGATGTCTCACTGTTCACATTTATTAATGATTTCAATTTGAATACAGAAGGTTTTTTAATTGGGTAATGAGGAAGAAAGAATGATATCACCGGTTTGATCTGTCACAGGTGTATATCTGTGGGATGGTGGTCAGGCTGGAAGAATAGTGGCAAATACTGTTTCAGTCTGGAAAAGTGTGAAGTTCAGGAAAGGGTGCAGGAGGACATGCCCGCAGGAGCACCAGGTGCACTTAAAACTGTTTCAACCTAGTGAAGCTAAGGATGACCACTGTACCAAACAGTATAGTAAGCATGCAGTAGAACAAGCTAAGTGATCCCGCATCCCACGGATCAGATTGGAGCTTTGTAGCCCTCCATAGTCAGTCATAAATAATGGAAAATTAAACTCTCAGGACGTGTCTCCCATCCTTAATGTTGGGTGAGCAAAACATGAAGTTTATACATCTAGAAGCATTTTCGGGTGGATAATCCATCTGACTCCTGACTCCTTCTGAGATTCCAAGCATAGCAAATGGATTGGAGTCTTGGAACCCCCTCCCTGATGTTTTTGTGGATGTAACCAGAACAAATGGATTACAGTGGTTTGAAAAGGCAGCTCACCACCACCTTCTCAAGGGTATCTAGAGATGATCAATAAATACTATCCTAGACAGTGGTACCCACATCGTGTGGATGCATAAAAGGGTAAAAAGTTGACCCATGTGATATCCATAAATGACTGAAGGCATTGGATGCTGCACAGGCTATGGGCTCTGATGACATTTCTGGCAATTTTAGTCCTGAAGATTAATGTTCCAAAACCAAATGCCTTTAGCCAAGCTGCTCCATTAAAGCAATGACACTGGCATTAACTGGGCAAGGTGGAATATTACTCAGTATGTCCTGTCCACAGAATGCTGGAAAGTCCAACCTGACTAATTTCCGCACAAGTCATTCATCGGCAGTGTTGGTTGGTGGTGTTGACTATCTTATTGAGTGACACTTGCAAAATAATAACCTGCTCCCTGATGCTCAGTTTGGTTTCTGGCAGGCTCACTTGGTCCTTGACTTCTTCACAACTTAAGTCTAAACATGGGCATAAGAGCTGAACTTCATGGAAACAGTTCCTAACTCATCCATGCCAACCAGATATCCTAGATTACTTTATTTCCATTTGTCAGCGTTGGCCCCTCTTCCTTTAACCCTTCCAGTGTATTTACGCACTTAGATGTCTTAAGTGCTATTGTACCAGCCTCATCCTCCACCTTTGGCAGCTCATTCCATATATGTACTACCCTCTGTGTGAAAAGGTTGCCCCTTACTTAGGTCCCTTTTAAATCTTCCTGCTTTCATCTTAAATCTATGCCCTTTGGGTTTAGACTTCCCTGCCCTGGGGAAAAGGCCTCTTCTATTCACCCTCGCCATGATTTTAGAAACCTTGAAAGCCCCAGTCTATTCAACTCCTCCCCATTACGCAAACTATCCAACCTTTGATGCAACATCATTGTAAATCTTTTCTGAATTCTTTCACAAGATCTTTCTGGTAGCAGGGAGACCAGAACTGAATGGTTAGGCCACTTTTGGAAAACTGCAATGTCCTGTACAGCTGTAAATGACCTCCCAGTTCCTATACTCGATGCCTTTCTTGGTCAGTGCAAGCATCCCAAATGCCACCTTCACTATCCTATCTGCCTGCAATTCCACTTTCTAGAAACTATGAAACCTCGCACCCCAAAGTCTCTTTGTTTTGGAGCAATCCCCAGGACCTTACCATTAAGTGTATAAGTATGATCTGCCTTACCAAAATGCAGCACTATGCGTTTATCTAAATCTAAACTGCATCTACCACTCCTTGGCCCGTTTGACTTAAGGTCCTTTTGTACTTTCCTCACTGTCCACTGCACCACCTATTTTGGTGTCATCTGCAGATTTGCTAACCATACTTCCTTTTATTCACATCCAGATCATTTATATAAATGACAAAAAACAGTGGACCTAGTGCTGATCCTTGTGGCATACCACTGGGCACAGGCCTCCAGTCCAACAAACAACCCTGCACAACCACTCTGTCTCCTACCTTTTGAGCCAATTTTGTATTGAAATGTCTAGTTGTCCATGTGATCTAACCTTGCTAACCAGCCTACCACGTGGAACCTTGTCAAATACCTTACTGAAGTCCCTGTAGACAGTGTCCACAGCTTTGCCTTCATCAGTCTTCTGAGTTTTTTTTGAACAAGTGACAATCAAGTTAGTGATTCACTATTCCCCCCCACACAGCCAAGTTGACTATCCTCAATAAATCCTTGTCGTCTTCATACGTGTAAATCCTGTCCCTCAGAATCCTCTCCAACAACTTACCCACCACTGTCAGGTTCACCTCTGTATTGTCCCCTGGCTTTTCCTTACCAACTTTAAGTAATGGCACCAGGTTAGCCAACCTCCAGTCTTCTGGTACCTCACCCAGGGCTATCAAGATAAATATCTCAGCAAGGGGCCCAGCAATCACGTTCTTAGTTTCTCAAAGTTCTGTGGTACACCTGATCAGGTCCTGGGGATTTATCCACCTTTCTGTTTAAGACGGAGCACCACCACCTGTAACATGGACACTTTTCAAGGTACCACTAATTATTTCCCCAAGTTCTCTAGCTTCCATACCCTCCTTCGCAGTAAGTGTTAATGCAAAATACTGGAGAACTCAGTGATTCTTGTCTTGACATTAAAGCAATATTTGATTCTGAAATTGAGGAGTCCCTGCGAACCTTGAGAATGAAGTCGGTGATTGAATCATCAGCTGCTTCAGGAAGAACCTCATCATAACGCGAGAGCTGGGAACTTTTGATTATGGCATAATGTTCAGTGTCATTTGTTAATCAGATGCTGCATTTGGATGCACTGCTTTGGTAAGATAGGATATTAAGTGTCAAGTAATATTCTCACCACAGCGCCAGGCAATGAACATTTTCTCCCCAGTGAGAATCCAGTCATTACCACTTGACATTCAAAGGCATTACTGTGGTTGAATCAATTACTGTCAACATTCTGGGGGTTATCTTGCCTCGAAGTGGAACTGGACCAGTCAAATAATTACTCTGACCATAACAGAGCAGAGGGTGGAAATTTTGTGGCAAAAAGTCACCTGGCTCCTCCAATCTATTCAGCATTTACAAAGTACAAGTCAAGGAACGTGATGGAATCCTCTTCATTTGTCTGGAATGAATGCAGTTTGGCACAATCCAGAAGAAAGTTGTCCATTTGATTGACATCCCATTCAATATCTCAACATTCACCCACTTCATCACTGATAGATATTGCCATGATTCACAACATCTGTAAGATGCACTGCACTGATGCACCTTAGACAGCAACTTCCAAACCCATGATCTATGCTGCCCAGAAGGATAAGACTAGGCATAGGTGGCATTCCTTTTGGCCCATACCTTTTTTAACTCTTTCCTATTCATGTATTCATCCAGATGTTTCCTAAATGTTGTAATTGTACCAGCCTCCTCCACTTGCTTTGGCAGCTGATTCCAGAGACATCCCCTGCCAAAAATGTTGCAACTCAGGTATCTCTTAAATTGTGCCCCCTCACCAGAAACCTATGCCCTTTGGTTTTGGCCTATCCTACCCTGGGGAAAAGACTTTGTGACAATGATGGAACAGTGATAAAATTCTGAATTAAGATCCCAGAAGGAAGACTGCCCCTAAGAGCACTCTGGGTATAATTACCTCACATGGATTGCTGCAGTTCAAGAGTGCAGCAAACCACCATGCTCTCAAGGATGATTATGGAAGACTAGGCAGCAATACCCACATCCCGTGATTAAATGAAGTCAGTCTTTAAATAACACCTCAGTTTAGCTTAAGATGACTTTTTTTTGACCTCTAGTTTCTTGTCTGATATATGAATGAATTTGCTTTCTGTGATTAATGGGAACCAGTTGTGGTTCGCAAGTATATGTATTAAACTAGATTTTATAGCTTTTGCTTGCTAATTCATTTCAAGAAATGAAAGGGTAAACATGGGTGGGTGAGATAAAGCCTAAGTAAACTGATTTGCTGTTTGAAATTTTGGTTCGTAGGGAGGCACAGGTGCCTTAACTAGGATTTACTACATAAAGTAAACACTCTAGATCAAGAGTTAACCCTTTTAAAAAGAAAGGTGTGAATTGAGCTGTCTATCAGCGGCGGAGGAATGTGACATCAGTGCAATGGCCACAATGGCTTTTGGTTCAGGGACAGTGGCACTGGTATGAGGGGAGAAAGGAGCTGTTCGAGTGAATAAAAAAGTAAACTGACTGCAGATGCTGGAAATCGGAAACCAGGACAGTGTTTTTTTTAAAAAAAGTTTAGCTGCCCTGGAGCATCTGTGGAGAGAAATCAGACAATGTTCCGGGTCCAGCGACCCTCCTTCAGAACTGATGGTAGCTCGGAAGCAGTTTTTTTGTGCAGAAGGTAGGGTGGGGGTGTTGAGGTAGAGCCCAAAGAGAGAACAGTTCCACAGACAAGGGAGTGGATAATGGTCAACCTAGGAGAACAAATGGCTGCTAATGGGGCCTGTTAGCTATTCTGGTGAACCGTACTGGGACAGGTATAGAAAGAGCTTTACTACTAATGGGGCTAGTGGCGAGTTGGAGGTGATGATTTAGGGAGAGGGGAAACAGAGATAAACAGATGTAAAGGTCAAAAGGGGAAAATATGGCAAATAGGTAAAATATAATGGCTCTTTACTTGACTACACTCTAGAACCAAATATATAAATTAATGCACAAGTACAAATTAATGGGTATGATCCTATAGCTATTATGGAAACTTGATTGCCAGAAGATAAAAGCTGGAAACAAAATATTCAGATATTTGACCCTTAAGGTCAAGCAGGAAGGAAAGTGTAGTGTGGATTAATATGGGATAGAATAAGCAAGATAGCAAGAAATTATACCAATGTAGATTTCACAAGCTTCAAAAATCACCCTCCCCTTACTGCATCCCAAAACCAGCCCAGCTTGTCCCTGCCTCCCCAACCTGTTCTTCCTCTCACCTATCTCCTCCTCCCACCTCAAGCCGCACCCCCACCTGCTACCTGCCATCCTCATCCCACCCCCTTGACCTGTCTGTCCTCCCTGGACTGACCTATCCCGTCCCTACCTCCCCACCTACGCTCACCTCTAGCTCCATCCCTGCCTCTCTTTAACTTGTTTGTCTCCTCTCCACCTATCTCCTCCTCTGTCCATCTTCGATCTGCCTCCGCCTCCCTCTCTCTTCCTATTTATTTCAGAACCCTCTCACCCTCCCCCTTTTCTGATGAAGGGTCTAGGCCTGAAACGTAAGCTTTTGTGCTAAGATGCTGCTTGGCCTGCTGTGTTCATCCAGCTCCACTCTGTTCTCTAGCAAGAAATTATCTTGACTCCGAAGAATTGAAATCCATATAGGTGGAGATGAGGAATAAAAAGGGGGGAGAAGTCAGTGTTTTATGGCCTCTTAGCAGTAGCTAAACAGTGGGACAAGGTAAATTAGGAAATAATGAAGGCATGTGATAAAGGCTGTACATTAATCATGGGTGACTTTAGTCTTTCTAGAGTTTGGGACAGTCATTGGCAGAAGTAGCCATGAACGAGACCTAGTGTATTTGGTACTGTTCCCCAGTAGAGTATGTTGCGTACCCAACCAGGGATCAGGCTATTTTAAATCTGGTCGTGTGTAAGGCAAGCAGTTTAAAAATGACAGGTCAATCTTCACTCATTTATGCTATCAGCCAGGGTCTCATTTAAATGGCAGAGGAGACCAATGGATTGAATGGCCTACTTGTGCTCACTAGTGTTGCAGTCGTAAAATTACATAAGGCTCTGTAGAGTTCAGACTTTGCAGATATTTAATTTTTTTTATAATCAGCAAATATTTTAGTTTCTCTTATTTAGCTAACTCCTATTTGAGTTATGAATGTTACAGGATTAAGGATGATTAATCACACTCAATGCACCTAGTGGTTTTGAAAATTTTCTTGTAGTGTTAGATATCTTGCTTCCAGAGTTTACAGAGTTTGCTGTCTTGCATACCGGATGGTGATATTTTGGTTTTCTGTCCAGATAAAGATGAATGACGATGGGTTAGTGCATGACCTTGACTTTTTTGAGTCTTGGATTCTAATTTTAGTTGAGTTGGAAATGCTGGGTGAATGGTTTGGGTAGTAGATCACTACTTTTGCTTATGATCCAATGTTAAATCTCGACATGTTCACCTAAGCTAATAGGGATGTAGATGTAGGCAACAAAAATCAAATCCATGCTGCAGAAAAAAAGAGTTCTTTTCCCGTTTGGAGATATACGAATAGGAAGGGTTTAGACTTATATGGGCCAAAAGCTGGCAAATGGGACTAGATACGTGTAGGTATCTGGTCTGCATGGGCGACTTGGACCGAAAAGAAGTCTGTTTCCATGCTGTCTATCTCTGACCCAGTGACTGTCTTGATGAAAATTTGTGAATGATCTTCATGTTTTAATACCTCCATTTCATAGTTTTTACTTTTAAGGCTGTGCCTTACCTCAGCGTAGTTTTGGGGATATTTTTTACCTATCTGCAGTCATATTTCAACCACATTAATCCACTTTGAGCAAAGTTTATCTGCCATGCAATCTTTGTAATTTTTCTCTCAGATCTGTATGAGTTAAAAATTGTTTACTTTCTTGAAACACTTTTTTACATAGAATGCAAATTAAGTTCTTAGACCTTTTTTTAAACAGTAATGATGATGCTTGGTTTTAGGGAAGGTAGTGAAAATGTCATGGGTTTGTAATCCAGCAAACCAGGTTGGTGTTCTGTAGATAAGAGCGTAGAGCTCAATGAACACAGGCCAAGCAGCATCTTAGCACAAAAGCTGACATTTTGGGACCTAGACCCTTCTTCAGAAAAGGGGGAGGATGAGAGGGTCCTGAAATAAATGGGGAGAGGAGGGGAGGCGGATTGAAGATGGAGCAGTGGGAGAGAGATCCCCTGAGGTTTGTCTGGAGGAGCTGTAGACATGGGTGTGAATCCAACCTGGCATATGGTGAAATTTATAGCATCTGATTTAATGGAAAACTTGCCTAACAGTGACCATGTAACCACTGTGAATTGTTGTTACCTTAACTGCAGTGACTGTCTGCCAGTGGACACTTTAAACTACCTGAAGGAGATTTGATTCTATTGGATTACCGTTATGGAACTGGCATGATTTCCCTACCGGTCCTTGCTGGCCCAATAAATCTTCACCCATGATAACTGAAAGTGACTGAAGCTTTGATTCTGTAATAGCTTGCCTTATGTCCCAACAATATATTGTGTGTTGGCACGCAAATTGAATTTCAAGAAAAATCATGGTTTTAAAAATGTAGTAATTTTGAGGTATTATAATTTGGGATTTCAGTTTGGATTATACATTTTAACCAATTATTTTCCATATGCTTTCAACAAAGGAATATGGAGGCCAAATAACTTCTTTGATACCTGTGGAAAATTAATCTCTTGGATATGTTTCATATCTGAATTTTTAAAATTTTTCATCCAGCTGATAACATGTTGATCGAATGTCAAGTTTGGGTAGAAGCTTGAATTCAAATGAAGGCAATATTGAACATTTGATACTGAAGTCTTGATTTGTAAATTCCGATCAGATGCATGGAAAATATTTTGGGCATAGCGAGGTGTTTGAGTGAAAATTGGGTTCTAATCATTTGGATTTATTTCTATTCAGAATTGATGCCACTTAATGTTATAAAGCAAATCAACTTCAGAATCAATGTGAAATTTCCATATTTAATGGTATCTTTTAATATGGACAAAAATCTCAAGGCTCTTCGTAGTTGCTTAGAGAAAAATAAAAATGCTGATTCAGAGAAGTTGATCCTTGTGAGCCAAAATTTGGTCCAAGCGGTGAATTTTAAACTATTTGAAAATGGTGAGAATTTAAAAGGAGAACACCTCTGAAAAACACACTATTGGATATGTGTGCTGATTTATAAGGCTTAGACCATATTAGAATTTGAAGGGAATAGCAAATGAAAAATTTAAGGTATTGGAGGGCAAGTAATTTTTGGCTTTGCTGTTTTAAATATTAAGGAACTTTTTGATTTTCCTAATTAGTGTAGAGATGTATAAATGCTTCATTGATTTTTTTTTATTTTTCAAAGTTAGATTTTAACAAAAATTTTACATGCATGTATACACATGCATAAAAAAATTGCAGTTTTTGTATGCATACTTATGTTAAATATATTCATGGTCTGGTTGCAATGACTGGTACTTGCTGTCCAACTAAATAAGCCTACTGGCATCAGTTGTAAAAGATTTGTGTTTGAAAGCGACATTGGATTCACCAGTTTATGTAATTTTAAGGATGATATGCTGAACAAAAAGTTCCTGCTGGTGGCACTTCATGTACAGGAATAGTTCAACACAGTAGAACGTTTTGAACCCTTTATAATTGTTTTTGATTGAATGGGCAGAAGGAATTTCACAGCCAGCTTTTATCATGGGTTTCTTGTGAATCAATCTTCAGCCCTGTTCTAAGGTATGTTGACTCTTCCAATAACCTACCTACATTTTTCATCTGTTAGCTTAGACATAGGCATTTAGACCAGTGGCTATTTCATTCAAACTGGATTTTATTTTCTCATTCCTAAGCATGTGTTTTAACTCCTGATTCAGAGTAGTATGATCCCCTGGCCAGCCACCCGCACACTTCAGCACTGAGGAGCAGAGTCTAGTTAGAGCATCATCTTTCAATGCAATTTGAGATCTAATCGAATTTTGAATAGACCAAAATTTTCACACATTGTAGCAAATTCTAATTTTTTGTCTTTAAATTCAGTTGTCATTTATTTGGTGCAGATGTACTCAACTCTTTTTCTCCTATTTTTTCTAATCAATCTGTTCAGAGATGTTAGTACATACCCTTGGAGCAGGTGGGACTTGATCTGGGCCTCCCGGTCCAGGGGGAGAGATACTACCACTGCCACAAGGGGAGGGCTCCAAGATGTATTCCAACTACAAGTTAGGCACTGCTTTCAGCTGGCTGTCATCCATAAGTCTTGGACCTTTGGTTCAATTATTTGGTCATTATTCACTGTTTAACTGGCTATTGTGATTGTCCATTTGCGTTGGCTGGGGAGTGCTGTATTTTTAAATTGAAATTGTCATTTTGAGCTAACTGAGGGGATAGGAAGTGACCAAAAATGTAGAGGCTACAGTGAAGATGAAGGTTTCATTTGTTGATGGGTTAAGGAAGCAATCGGCACCACAACATTATTGGAGTTGGAAGTATGCAGTCTTGGTGATGGAGAGGATATAGGGCCAAAAATGTTGTCATGGGGAAAATAGTCTCATTTAGTTCTGAGAAATTTACTTGCTAATATGTGATTAACACAGCATCGCCCAGCACTATCATGTAAAGGCCCGGAGCTTGTGCCTTTTTGAAATACTTCATTCTTCTCCATCTTAAAGATTGAGGGAGAAGTTTCTTCATCCAGAGAACGGTGGGCCTGTGGAATTTTGTGCTACAGAAGTGGTTGAGGCCAAGACTTTGAATGTTTTCAAAGAGAGAAGTATGTTTCTTAGGACTAAAGGGATCAAAGAACATGGGGAGAAAGCACGACTAGGTGCCGAGTTGAATGATCAGCCATGATTGCACTAAATAGCAGAGCAGCTTTGAAGGAATGAAAGACTACTTCTCTCTTATTGCAGGTGTTTATGAACTCTGTCATTTTTCTCTGGTTGCCCTATTGCTGGTATAGATTTGTATTACTGAGGTTGTAAAATTGAGCTATCAGTAGTAGCCAGTCTCACTATTTGCTTCATAATCAAGTTGCCCAGATAGTGGGAGGCTCGAGGTGGAAACAGAAGAATCTCTCTCTTGTTTAAAAAATATAACACTAGGTTCTCTTTTCATTGGAGGTTTAGGATAGAAAATTTGTTTGTAGCTCCAGCAAAAACCTTAATGTTCTGATAGGATTAAAATTTCTAGCAAATAAATGTTGTGTGAAATAACCATTTCGACCAGTCAGCCATATTGTACTGCAGGCTAGGCTGGGGCTTTGGGCCTGTGCACAATGAAGGAGAAGTAGTGGTGGTCTCCTGTTGTGGATGTCATCTTTGGCTTTCGGGTATTCCAGTGGCCTGGCATGGCGGTCTTCAGCAAAGGCTTATGACAGTATTCCAGCAGCCTGGCATGGTGCCGTGCCTCCAGCTGCGTCTTCTAGATATTCCATCATTCCTTAATCGGTTTTCTCCGATCCCAGGAGCCATTGAAATTAAGACAAAGTTCATCACAGTTCAATTCCTTTTTTAAACAGCATGACGTCTGTCATTGTGGGCACCATGGTGGAGCAACGTAGAAAACACACATGACAATAATTCTATTCTATGGTGCCTAGTCTGACCTGTTAATTATTTACCTCCTGAGACCTTACAGCTGTGCCCAAGTTTTCCACTGCTCCATCCTTGGTAAGTTGGGTTGCTTTCTGAATGCTGTCTCACTTCTTAGTACCTGGTTTGGAAGAAGAGGTAAAGGTTGTAATCAAAACTACAGGATCCTCTTCAAAAGGAATCCTATCTTCCAGTTCTCTGACCTCGCCACTGGATCCATTGGTTATCCACCCTTGAGTTTATTACCCCTTTTTGGCATAGTAGTCTCTCACTTTCTTGTGCTCCCCAAGGCTAATTGCTGTGTGTCTTGTTGCTCATCATTTGCTGCTGGTAATTTGCCAGGACATCCTGCAGCTGAACTCTAGGAGGACCAAATTCTCCTTTAGCAGAAAACCAGTACAGCTGTTTGTCTTTACGTTCTCCTCTTTGCCTGCATTTTGGGGTTTATTTAACCTTGAACGAAGCTTCAAACCATAGATCATGTGCTGTCAGACCACCTAGTTACATCTCTGCAAGATTGCCAAACTTCCTTCTTATTTCTTTCCTATTGTTGCTATAAGGTTTACTTTGGAGCTTTTTGACCTGGCCTCCTTTTAAGCCGACTTTTTTCCTCTTTCACTGTCCTTAATTATACGTGATGGAAAATCTAATGTATTCAGGACAACTCAACTAGCCTGCAAATCTCTCCACTTTTGCAGCGCAGTTTCCTATGCTGTTGTGTTCTCCTGCCTACATGACCATAAGATACAGGAACAGATTTAGGTCATTCAGCTCATTAAGTCTGCTCTGCCATTCGATCATGCCAGTTTTGCCCTGTGATCTTTGATCCCCTTACTAATCAAGAACCAGTCTATCTCTGTCTTAAAGATAATCAGTGACTTAGTCTTCACAGCCTTCTGTGATAGTGACTTCCACAGATTCACCACTCATGCACTTTGACCCTTGTCACTTGTCTTCGTCTTTCATATCATTAAGTCTTTAAGACCTTCTTTACTGCCTCCCCCATCCTCCACCACCACCAGTGTTCAATTTCATGTCTGTTTTGTTCCGTTTCACTTGCAAAGAGTTTGTAAGCATTTTTACTGTGCTCAAGATAATAAAATGTGAGGCTGGATGAACACAGCAGGCCAAGCAGCATCTCAGGAGCACAAAAGCTGACGTTTCGGGCCTAGATCCTTCATCAGAGAGGGGGATGGAATAAATAGGGAAAGAGGGGGAGGCGGACCGAAGATGGAGAGAAAAGAAGATAGGTGGAGAGAGTATAGGTGGGGAGGTAGGGAGGGGATGGATCAGTCCAGGGAAGACGGACAGGTCAAGGAGGTGGGATGAGGTTAGTAGGTAGATGGGGGTGCGGCTTGGGGTGGGAGGAAGGGATGGGTGAGAGGAAGAACAGGTTAGGGAGGCAGAGACAGGTTGGACTGGTTTTGGGATGTAGTGGCTGGAGGGGAAGAGCTGGGCTGGTTGTGTGGTGCAGTGGGGGGAGGGGATGGACTGGGCTGGTTTAGGGATGCGGTGGGGGAAGGGGAGATTTTGAAACTGGTGAAGTCCACATTGATACCATATGGCTGCAGGGTTCCCAGGCGGAATATGAGTTGCTGTTCCTGCAACCTTCGGGTGGCATCATTGTGGCACTGCAGGAGGCCCATGATGGACATGTCATGAAGAATGGGAGGGGGAGTGGAAATGGTTTGCAACTGGGAGGTGCAGTTGTTTGTTGCTGATCACATTATCTCCTTTACTATGCTTAAAGTAGTTTGTATAGTATCTTGGATATTATTTGGAACAAGATTGAGGATAGTAAACTTGAGTAATATAGGAATGTTTAATCAGATCTGTTAGAGCTCAACTACGTAAATTATTAGCACAAGGTGATTATAGGATGCTGATTCAGACTTGAGTTGGTATTGAGATTAAAGGTGTCTCAAGCCTTTTGTAAAGTCCATTGCTGCCAAACACTGACTGGTAACAGTGATTATTAAAAGTAGTACCCAACTGTCTTTTTAAATAATTGAGCATAATTTGATGTGGGAAAACTGTTAATGTCTGACTCCACTTCTTCAGAATAGAAGAAACTTCAATTTCAGATGACACTCAAAATATATGTACTGACTGGGGTGTGTATGTGAAATAATGTTGCTTGAAGTGGAGAAATTTCCATTTAAACAGCAATTATTTGTATTTATTCAGTGCCTTTTGGTAAGGCATCACTCACTCTGTCTTCTGAAGAAACAGATATAGATCCTTAGCTAATGAGCTTGACAGTCAAAGACCTTAAAGTGAATGCTCAAAAGACTAAGCAAAACAGTACATAAGTAGATACTGTTCAGGAACGTGTGGAGACTACTCGTCCCTTCAAGCTTCTTCTCAAGCAGTAAGGTCATAGCTGATCTAGTTACTCCACATTCCTGCTCATTCCCAATAACTTGTCACTGCTTTGCTCATCAAGAACCCCTCTACTTCCATCTTAAGTATTTGAAGTTTTTTTCTTCCTGAAAAGATGGAGGAAGCAGAATTACAAAGGTTCTCAATCCTTTGAGAGTAAACAGCTCTCTTCATTTATGCCTTAAATGGAGAGACGTCATATCTTGAAACACTGTCATGAGAGGATGCATCCTTTCCATGTGCAACACAGCGGGGCTGGACAAACACAGGTCAGGCAGCATCAGAAGTAGGAAAGTTGATTTTTTTTTGGGGTCGGGAAATGGGGAGGGGGAGCTGAAGGGAGCTGGGAAATAGGAGGAGTGGTGGGGCTTAGGGTAAGGTAGGTGGGATGGTGATGGGTGAAAGCAGGTAGGGAATGGTGGGGATCGGGTAGGGTGGATAAGGTGAGGAAGCTGGATAGGTTGTGTCAGGTCAAGGTGGGGCTGAGAGGGAGGTTTGGATGTGGGATGAGGCCAGATATAGGGAGACTTTAAAACTGGTAAATTCTACGTTAAGGCCATCGGGCTGTAGGCTCCTGAGGTGGACTAGAGGTGTTGCTCTTCCAGTTTGTGTGTGGCATCATTGTGGCACTAGAGGAGGCCCAGGATGGACATGTCATCAGGGGAGTGCAGATCCTCCATGAAACAGTCCCGAACTCTGCACTTGGTCTCACCAACGTAGAGGAGTCTGCGTCTGGAGCAACGGATACAGTAGACCTGAGTGGAGTATGTACAGATGAACCCCTGTCAGATATGAAATGTTTACTTTGGGTCTTGGATGGCGATGAGGGGAAGATGTAGGGGCAGGTGTAACACTTCCTGCAGTTGCAGGGGAAGGTGGTGTGGTTAGTGGGGAGAATGGAGCAGATGAGGGAGTTGTGGAGTGAGTGGTCCCTATGAAAGGCAGGGGATTCTGTCTAAATTTTTGTTGGGGTGGGGGGGATTGGTTTGAAGGCAGAAGTGCACTCAATGGAAGAAATACATTGCCAAGGCCTGCCATCTCGCAGAAGGCTTGATGTAA
Organism: Stegostoma tigrinum; assembly: GCF_030684315.1. NCBI lineage: Eukaryota > Metazoa > Chordata > Chondrichthyes > Orectolobiformes > Stegostomatidae > Stegostoma > Stegostoma tigrinum. Next base: position 84,407,292 of record NC_081362.1, on the reverse strand, counting down.
GAATGTCGCTGCAAGGTTTTGAAGTCACAAAGCAGTCACCTGGGTGCAGAGACATACTGGCAACTGACTGACCACCTTACTAGTGAAATTTAGAACCTCTGCAGTGATCTAGGTTATGTTCCAGAAATAGTAAACCAGCATCCTCTGGATTTTTGTGACAAAACCAGGGGAAGGGGTCAATTGGACCATCTAGTACCACAGCATAGAGGCCAGCAGCTGGCTTGTAACCAGCACTTGTCTCCTGTAAGGTAGCACTTTTGAGCAGTCCTGTCCAGTGGCCGAAGTAACTGGAGCCCACTCCTCTCAAATTGGTGGCCATGATTCCTTCCTGGGGTAAGGTATTTTCTAATCAAACTTTTCAGAGCTCTTATTAGTGGAACAGAAGAGACTTGAACCTAGGTCTCCTGGCTCAGAGATTGGATCACTACTATTGTGTCACAAGAAATCAAACATTTTTAAACCTATTTTTCTAATTTTCTTGTTAAGAGATGTTATTACCCCATCCAGGAGCAATAAATGCTGCCCTTGCCAGAGATGCCAACATCCTGTGAATGAATTTTTAAAAAAACTCTGGGACTTGAGCCTGTCTCCTAGTGCAGGGGTAAGGACACTACCACTGTGACAAGAGCCCTGACGTGTTTAAATTTTATTTTTATACGTATTTTCTGATCAACCTGTTGTCATGTTATTTCACACCTCTGAACACTTGAGACTTGAACCTGGGCCTCCAGGCTCAAAGATGGAGATACTACCTCTGCCATGAGAGCCTTAACACGTGATTATCACAGACATCAGAACATGTAGCACCTGCCATGAACTACATTGAAGTGCAATGATGTAGGCAGAGCTAGCTGAAATGAGCGCCCAGGGAGAATGTGGAAGACGGGTGGAGAGAAGCATTTATGAAGCAATGATGGTGTTTCAAGCACCCACAGTGAGCAATCAAAAGGGCAAAAACTGGAGGATCAGAGTAGAAGAATGCTAGAAGAGCTGTAGTGATTTTTGGACTAAAACTTTTGTATTGCGGGCCCAATGAAATAATATATTGAACTGTAATTAGGCCCTTTGTAAATTTAACATGGCAGGTAATTTGGGCACAGCAAACCCCACCATCGACAAATGACTCGTCAAAACGATTTGTAAAAAGGACCATTCGTTGGCCTAGGCAACTTCCTAATATATTGTGTTTATTACTATGGCTACATTCCAGCTAGCTAGCAATGGTCAAGCCATATGCAGTATTTTAATGTAAAACAAGTTGCATACCTCTACACAAACAAATATACTTTACATAGGTGCACATTTTATTAATCATTTTCCACTAGTCAGTAGTCAATCAATTAAAAGTCTGTGGTAAAGTCTCCCCTGCTGCTACGCCTTTTGGCTTCGTCGGAGGCTCACTGATGTTACCTAGAATGGTGACGAAATGTCTGAAAACTAACCTTCCAGCTCAGCAAGCAAACTTACATCCATTTTGGCATTTTTTAAATAAATAAGCATGCATTTTCAAGTACGCATATGTTGTGTGAATAAATACTGAGATGACATGACCAATTATTTAGTCTATTACTCATTCTTTCATTTCCTAGTAAAAGATATTGGAAATGCTACAACCTTGCCTTTTTATATCTTCAAGCGGAAGTGTCTGAAGGTCCCCAGTACCGTGGCTGCCATTCTTCAACCAACTCAATTCCCTCCATGTGATGTCAATAAAGGGTTAGTGGTATTGGATACAACAAGGGCTGTAGTTGGTACCACTATTCCAGAGCTTGCAGTGGCTTTAGCCAAACTTTTCTAGTACAGTTGCAATACTAGCATCTACCTGACAATATGGAAAATTGCCCAGGTATGTCCTGTAAACATAAAGCATGACACGTCCAACCCAGCAAATTAGTGCCCCATCAATCTACTCTCCATCAGTAAAGTGATGGAAATATCTTCAACAGTGCTATCAAACAACACTTGCTTAGTGATAACCTACTCACTGGCCCTTTGGAACCTGAACTGAGCATCACTTAGCTCCTGCCCTCAGTGCAACCTTACCCCTCTTGTCCACATTTGAACTGAGGTGAGAGCACTGTCCTTGACAAGCTGCAATTGGTGGTGCGGCATAAAGAAGTCCTAGCGAAACTGAAGTCTATGGGAATTGGGCAAAACTCTCTGGTTAGCCAAACCTGACACAAAGGATGATGGGTTGTGGTTGTTGGAGCCGAGACAGACTTGTAGGATGTTTTGTGCTAGAGTTCCACTGTCACACCATCTGTCCCTGACACACCATCTTCTGCTGCTTCAAACAACAACTTTCCTTCCATAAGCTGTGGAAGTGTTGATGCTCACTGATGATGGCAGTATTTCACCATTCATGAATCATGCATGGAAGTAGTTGTGCCCAAATTCAGCAAGACCTGAACAATATCCAGGTTTGTGCTGGAAAGTGGCAAGTAATATGTGCCACTATGACTATTTCTGCCGGACTATGACTATCAAATCAGTGTCCTATGGCATTCAGTGGCACCATCCTACAGTGTTCCCATTGACCAGAAACTGAACTAGGCTAGCCATTTAAGTACTGTGGCTCCAAGAACAGGTCTAGTAATCCTCAACCAAGTAAGCCACCACCTGACTCCAAAACTTGTACACCATCTACAAGGCACAAGCCAGGAGTGAGGTAGAATATTCTCTTGCCTGGTGCAGTGTTCCTTTTTTAAAGAGTCATAGAATCCCTAGAGAAAGGTGAGGGGCCATTTGGCTTATTGACCTGCCAAAGAGCATCCTGCCTAGACTCAGCCGTATCCTATCCCCACAACCCCGCATTTGCTCTTGCTAATCCACCTAGCCTTCACATCCTTGGACACTACAGACAATTTAGCATGGTAAATCCACCTAAATCTGCACATCTTCGTATTGGGAAAGGAAATTGGAGAACTTGTTGTGTCTGCACTAGTCTCCAATGTGCAGTCTCAACATAGCCACTCAAGTCTGGAATTGAACCCAGGTTACTGGTGTGGTGAGGCAGCAGTGCTAACCCAGTTTCAACAGCACTTATGTATAATGTCATTCAGGACCAAACAGCCTGCTGGCATCAAGTTCACGAATGTTCAATCCCTTCACCACTGCTTAATAACAACAGCAGTGTATACCATCTACATGCTGTGCTGTAAAAACTCGCCAAGGCTCCTTAACACCTTTCAAGCCCATAACCACTAACTGTCCAAAAGGACATGGGCAGCACCTACATGGGAACATAGCTGCCTGTAAGCTTCCCTCTATTTTGATTTGGAACTATGTTGCTATTCCTCTAGTTTCACTGTCAACATCCACCCTAATGGCATTGTGGGTGTACCTGCATCAAATACTGTGTAGCAGTTCAAGTAGGCAGATAGGAATGGACAATAAATTCTGGCCCAATCAGCATAGTCTACATCACATGAATGAAAATAAAAAAACAAAACAAATTAGAAAGCCGGTCTGTATTTGAATTTCTAATATTGTAAGATGTTGGAGTAGAATTAGGCCATTCAGCCCATTTGAATTTGCTGTGCCATTCAATCACAGCTGATTGTTTTACAACTCCATTCTTTGGCCTTCTTCCTGTAACTTTAGATCCCCTTACTAATCAAGAGCCTATGAATTTCTGTCCTGAATACACTGACATGGCCTCCGGCCTTTCGTGGCAATGAGTTCCGCAGATTCTCTGGCTGAAGAAATTACTGTCCCATCTCAGTTCTGAACGGTTGACCCTTCAAATTGAGTTTGTGCCCTTGTTTCCTGTAGTAGGAGAAATGAGGACCCATCTTCAACAGAGTTCTCAACTGCTTCCTTGTATGGCAAGCCCTTCGTTCCTGTGATCATTCTTCTAAACCTCCTCTGAATCCTATCAAGGCCATTACATCCATTCTTGGATGCAGGCCCCAAAACGTGTCTCAGTCTTCCACATACAGTCTGACCAGAGACTTGTACAGCCTCAGCAGTACTTTCCCCTCGTACACTAGTCTTCCCAAAATGAATGCTTGCATTGACAGTTAGGAAGGCAAATGTAACTGAACCTATGTGATAACCTGAAGAGAACCCTGAACTAGGACTCCCAAGGCCCTTGACAATTCTGATTTCTGAAGCCTTGTCCCCATTTAGAAAATAGTCGACCCTCATGCTTCGTGTTTCATCTGCCACGTCTTTGCCTACTTTGAGCCTGTCAAGTCCTTCTGCAGCCACTCTGCTTCCACAACACTAAGTGTACCTCTACCTATCTTTGTGTCATCTGCAAACGTGACAATAATGCCCTTAGTTTCATCATCCGGGTTGTTGATGTATGATGTGAATAGTTGTGGCCTCAACACTGAGCCCTGTGGAACTTCTACTAGTCACTAAAAGCCATCCTGAAAAGGACTCCTTTATCCCAATCTCTGTCTTCTGCCAATTTGCTGTCCATGTCAGTACCTTGCCCTGGAGCACCTCAGGTTCTTATTTTGCAGTCTCCTGAGCAGCACCTCATCAAAGCCTTATGGAAATCTAAACAGATCATGTGCACTGGCTCTACTTTGTCTAATTTTCTCATTACCTTCTCAAAAAATTCTGACCAATTTATGAGGCATGACCTTCCCTTGACAAAGCTGTGCTGACTTGGAAGTGAATGGTAAAATAGGACCAAGTATTTTTACCAGCAGTTGAGGTCAGGCTAACTGGCCCTCCTCTCTTAAACAGGGGTGTTACATTATTAACCATTTTCCACTTCTCCAAAATCCTCCCTAATTTAAACAATTCCTGAAAGATTATCACCAACGCTTCTACAATCTCATCAGCGATCTCCTTCCAAATTTTAAAGTGTAGTCCATTCGGTCCCCAAGTGATTTTATGTATCTTCAGACCGTTCAACCTCCCCAGCACCACCACCTCAGTGGTCACTTTGCCACTTCTTTGTTCTCCATTAGTACTTCTCCAGCCTCATTTTCCATTGACTCAGTGTTCGTTCTTCCCTTGCACTTACAATCTTCTTTAAGTTACATAAAATGTAAGAGTATTTTATTACTGTCTTGCTTATCCTCCTCTTTATCTCCCTCCTTTATTACTTTTTTAATTGTCCTCTGCTGTTTTTTTAAAGGCTTTTCAATCCTCTAGTTTCCCACTGATCTTCACCACATTGTATTGCTTTTATGCTGTCGCTGACACCCCTTTTTAGTCACGGTTACATAGACCTCCCCTTAGTCTATTTCTTCCTGGGGATGAATTTCTGCTTTGTGTCCCATAATGCCCCAGAAACCCCTGCCATTGCTGTTCTTCATCTTCCCTGTTAAACTCCCTTTGCAATCAACTGTGGCCAGCTCCTCTGTCATGCCTTTGTAGTTACCTTGAATCAGATGTAATACTATTATAACTGAATAAAGCTTCTTCCTCTGCTAGTGCAGGGTGAATTCTATCATATCATGTTCACTGTCCTCTGTGGCTTCTTCACCTTAAGCTTCCTAATCAAATCATTTACACATCTCACACCATTCCTGTTCCCTAGTAGCCTCTACTGTAGGCTGCTCCAAAAAATCCATGTAATGGCCATTCCGTGCACTCCTTTTCTTGAGATCTGCGACCAACTGATTTTCCCAGTCCACTTGCAAAACAATCCTCATGATTATTGTAATAAATGTAATACATGCTTTTTCTGTCTCCTGATTTATTTACTGCCCTGCATCCTGATTACTGCTGGAAGGCCTGTACGTAACTTAGATCAGTTTTTTTTTGGCTTTTGCGGTTTCTTAACTCTACCCACACAGATTCTGTGCTTTCCAATCCAATATCACTTCATGCTATCAGTTTAATTTTATTTCTTAATGTAGAAGACAATCCCACCTTCTCTGCCCATCTGTCATCTTCCTCAGTAGGACCTGTCTCCTTTGGATATTTAGTTCTCAGCCTTGATCCCCTTTGTAGCCATGTCTGTGTGATACCCACAACATTGTACCTGCCAATTTCAATCTGCACCACAAGCTTGTTTACCTTTTCATATACTGTATGCATTTTAAGTACAACACTCTCAGTCCTGCATTGATTGCTCCCCTTTCATTGTTGTGCCCTAAGCTGCTGTGCCTGAAGTTAGATTCCTGACACTTTCCGTACTCTGTCCTATTACTTGTTCTGGCGACTTCAACAACTTCTGCTAGAGCACACCCCCCTTTAACTTGTTGCATAAATTTTCTGTGCACCTGAACCCTCCCCTCAGAGCTTAGTTTGATGCCCTATCCACAGCACTAGTTATGTGATTTGCCAGGAATTTGGTCCCAACATTATTCACGTAGATAATAAAATGTGAGGCTGGATGAACACAGCAGGCCAAGCAGCATCTCAGGAGCACAAAAGCTGACGTTTCGGGCCTAGACCCTTCATCAGAGAGGGGGATGGGGGGGAGGGAACTGGAATAAATAGGGAGAGAGGGGGAGGTGGACCGAAGATGGAGAGTAAAGAAGATAGGTGGAGAGGGTGTAGGTGGGGAGGTAGGGAGGGGATAGGTCAGTCCAGGGAAGACGGACAGGTCAAGGAGGTGGGATGAGGTTAGTAGGTAGCTGGGGGTGCGGCTTGGGGTGGGAGGAAGGGATGGGTGAGAGGAAGAACCGGTTAGGGAGGCAGAGACAGGTTGGACTGGTTTTGGGATGCAGTGGGTGGGGGGGAAGAGCTGGGCTGGTTGTATGGTGCAATGGGGGGAGGGGATGCACTGGGCTGGTTTAGGGATGCAGTAGGGGAAGGGGAGATTTTGAAACTGGTGAAGTCCACATTGATACCATATGGCTGCAGGGTTCCCAGGCGGAATATGAGTTGCTGTTCCTGCAACCTTCGGGTGGCATCATTGTGGCAGTGCAGGAGGCCCATGATGGACATGTCATCAAGAGAATGGGAGGGGGAGTGGAAATGGTTTGCGACTGGGAGGTGCAGTTGTTTGTTGCGAACACCTCCGCTCAGTTCGCACCTCCGCTCAGTTATCATCGCCGCTGGAATAATGGCCTACTCTTTGACCTTTTGAGGGAAAAGATATTTGAGGACTAAGCTGCCAACTTTTTAACTAAGGTTATGGTTTGCCAGCAGTGGTGTTCACCATGCTACTTTTTGGAGAGTCTGACAACCCACAGTAGGCACCTCAAAGTACTGAAAAAAAACCCACCAGCGTTGTCTTCGCAAGACCTTTCAAATCCAGTGGAACAAACTGCAGCACCCTCTCCTCAGTGAACCTGATCACCATTGACCTTCTCATGATTTAAAATCATTTCTGTTGAAATGGATACGTGGCCTGTATGCGAAAACCCAGACTGAACGCAAGTATTATAAACTTTGTGGCAGGAGAATTCCAGAGAGAATTGCTTAGGGGTGTCCTGAAAGCATCCTGAAGATGTAGAATGTCCCCACTCGCTAATGAAACCTTGCCACATGGCTGATCAAGCTGAAGAAGGCCCATTCAGGAAGGCAAATTTGAAATATTGGAGGGGCTACATTAAACTTCCATATAAACTACCTAACTGATCGTTCAAGCACCACTTGCTCCACAGGTTGCAATTCATATAGGCCGTGCATTGAAATTCCGTCATCGGAGTTTATCAAATCAGAGTACGAGCAAGACATCTTTAATCCTAATGGACTAACTAAGGAAAGCAATTCCAATTCCATGTGGTAAGTATGTCAGCACTCTTGCTGATGGTACCGTACCATGGTTTAGTACCTCATCTGAAAATATAATGACCAATGCAGCACTTATTCAGTACTGTTCAATGATCTTGGCCTTGATGATCTTGTTTTTGAAGCTGGGACCTTTTGGATGTGAACCATTGACTGGATCAGTGTTCCATTATCTGAGCTTGGCCAGGCCAGTATCCTTTTCTTTACAAATGCACACAGTTTTTTTTAATATCAAGAGTAACATCCTAGGAGATCACCTGATATTGATTTAAATCACTTGCTTTTAGATTAGATTACCTACAGTGTGGAAACAGGCCCTTTGGCCCAACAAGTCCACACTGCCCCTTGAAGCATCCCACCCAGACCTATCCCCCTATAACCCACACACCCCTGAACACTACGGGCAATTTAGTATGGCCAATCCACCTAACCTGCACATTTCTGGACTGTAGGAGGAAACCGGAGCACCCAGAGAAAACCCACGCAGACACGGGGAGAATGTGCAAACTCCACACAGACAGTCGCCCGAGGCTGGAATCGAACCCGGGTCCCTGGTGCTGTGAGGCTGCAGTGCTAACCACTGAGCCACCGTGACAAATAAGAAGTGTAATGAAGGCTACAAAAAGTAAATTTAAAAAAAACTCGTTGAATTGATTGTAACCAGGTCAGCCTGGTGGACTTCATAGAATGAGTTCCCTCATTGGACCAGATTAACAACTCCAATCAGGGAGCCCTAACTAACAGATAAAAACAGGAGTGTCGTATTGTGGGAGCTAGCTTTTGAGGGAACTGGATCAGTGTCGAGGACTTTTTAACGTGGGAATAAGGGTGACTTGGTGACCGGATACTGGTCTGTCGAGTTATTTCACTTGTCCAGTGGAATTGCAGAGGCATTGAGGGAATTGAAAAGAAAATATAAGTGCTTAACAGAGAAGCCTCACTTATGTCCTGTCTAGTTTACTTAACCAAATTTTTTAAAAACTGTTTTAAGTGTATTAGTTCTTCACTGCTTGGGAAAATGGATAAACAGGCCATAATTTATGTCATGGTTCATGTTGGAGGATGTCTGACAGATGATATAAATACCTTATTTTTAATAGTTATCACCCCAAAAACACGTTGTGTAAGGATAAATGGAGCCTGCTTGGTTAGTGAACTAAGTTGATTTTCTCTTATTGACTGAACCTGAGGCCACGTTTAAATGTTTGAACTTGGAATTTTGATACTTAATTTTTATTAAAATGTTTCTTTATTGTTTATAGTTTGCTGTAATTCAGAAATTATACAAATCAAATTTTTAATGTTACCAAATCAAAAAATAGCTGATCATAGTTGCAGACTACTTTTTTTTTATCTGTCCAGTTGTTTTATGTACAAAACAAGCTGTCATACTTTTTAATTGCTCCATAGCTACAGACATGCCCCCTTTCAGGGCCTTTGTTAGGGAGAAGCTTTTGAAGTATCTGGTTGTTTGCAGCTGTGTTGTGGCTTTGGTTGCTTAACATTTTGCCGTTTTTTTTAACAAACCCCTGACAGAAGGGAGTTTGTGTTTTCAACAGACCGGCTTCATACCAAAGTGGTTTAAGCAGCTGTATTGTGGGGCAACAACAAAGAGTTTATTATTGTGTCTGTGACGCAAGGAGCAGGCAATTCTGCGGTGAGGCATTGCTGCTGTTGATGTCGATTGTTGACTTGCCATCTGCCAGATAGAAAGAATAAAAAAATGACAGCTCCAGCAGAGTGTTCAAGAGCTTATTGGAGAGACGCATAAACATGTGCAGATGTCAAACAGCACTCTGACAGGAGTTCAAAATGCTTGATAATGCTGTCTCCTCTGGAAATATATTTATATCATCCAACGAAGTTTTCAGTAGCAGCGCTGTAAATTCTTTTACATTGAACATCAAATATTGTTTCAAGCTGCTCTGTGGCACAGATGCATGAATGGCAACTTTGCCAAAATTATTTGATGTTTAAATTTGTGGCTTTAGCGCCAAATGATTTTTAAAATGCATTTTTTTAAAATCTTAAGTTGCCAGTTCATTCTGTACCATTTTCTACCATTTATTCCTTGTGGGTGCTATTGAACTTAATAGCTTTGCTCTTTTTGCTTTGAAGAATCATTCCCTGGTTGGGAAAATGTATTTACAGCAAAGATACCTAACTGCCATTTGTGTGCTGGTAAGCATAGCTTGATATGCATTTTTGATTTAATGCATATATGGCTCCTCTACTCTTGAACTAACTTACTTTAGAGTTGATCAAATATATAAAATTTTTTTCTTTTTCACGTTGATGAACTTAAAGTGCTGGAGGTTAACTACAAATTTCAAACTGTTGACCTAGTTATACAAGTCTGACATAATAGGATCATTAAGAATGGTGCAAGTAGGCAACTGTAATTTTATTGCTTATGTGTATTTATTGTTAGCTAAGGGAAGCAGATCTCAAACACAGAAGCACCAAAATATTTGACTAATTATTTCCAACAAAATTTTGAAACTGACCTGTACTTTGTACTTAGGTCGCAAAAATATTGGAACTGTGTTTTCAAAATGGTCTTGTTGCTAAAACTAAACCCTTTTTTGGTTTTGTTTTAAAAATCAGTGATGTTTACCAGTGCGTATAACCAGGCCATTAATTGGGTTTCCTGTATTACATGATAGCTGACAGCTTATTTAAGGATAATTTCAAAACTAGGATTCATGACAGTATGGAGGAACAGAGGGTTCTTGGGGTCGACATCCATGTCCATAGATCTCTCAAAGTTGCCACTCAAGTTGATAGGGTTAATAAAAAGGCGTGTGGTGTGTTGGCTTTCATTGGTGGGGATTGAGTTTAAGAGCCATGAGGTTATGCTGCAACTCTGTAAAACCCTGCTTAGACCACACTTGGAATATTGTATTCAGTTCTGGTTGCCTCAATATAGGAAGGATGTGAAAGGTTTAGAGAGGGTGCAGAGGAGATTTATCAGGATGCTGTGATAATGGGAACTGCAGATGCTGGAGAATCCAAGATAATAAAATGTGAGGCTGGATGAACACAGCAGGCCCAGCAGCATCTCAGGAGCACAAAAGCTGACGTTTCGGGCCTAGACCCATCAGAGGGTCTGATGAAGGGTCTCGGCCCGAAACGCCAGCTTTTGTGCTCTTGAGATGCTGCTTGACCGGCTGCGTTCATCCAACTTCACACTCTTATCAGGATGCTGCCTGGACTGGAGGGCAGGTCTTGTGTGGAAAGGTTGAGAGAGCTAGGGTTTTTCTCATTGGAGGAAAGATGGATGAGAGGTGACTTGATTGAGGTGTGTAAGATGATGAGGCATAGATCAAGTGGATTGCCAGAGACATTTTCCCAGGGTGGAAATGACCATCATGAGGTGGCATAATTTTAAGATGATTGGCGGAAGGTACGGGGAAGAGTTAGGGTTAGGTTCTTTGCACAGAGTGGTGGGTGCTTGGAATGCACTGCCAGTGGTGGTGGTGGTAGAGTCAGACACATTAGGGACATAGATGGTATTAAAATGAAGGGTATGCAGGTTAGTTTGATCTTATAGTAGGATAATAGGTCAGCACAACATCATGGGCTGATGGGCCTGTACTGTTCCGTGTTCTGTGTTCAACCAATGGAGCTGAATGGAAAAGATTGATAGATGCTGCAGTTTCCAACCTTTAAAACTTGATGCCAGTTGGGGATGTATCACGCAGCAGCATTTATGGTATTTTTATTTTTGTGATCAGTGGGTATAATTGCAGGAGAGCAACTTGTCATTTTCCCTTTTCTGCTTTAAATGTGGACACTAGGGTTTACATAGCTTTGTAATTTTGGCTTTAATTTGGAGCTTCATAGACAAGAAAAAATGCATACTGGGACATTGTAAGAACTGCAGATGTTTGAGTCAGATATAACAGTGTGGAGCTGGAGGAACACAGCAGGCTGGGCAGCATCAAGTCAATTTCCATGCTCCTTTGATGCTGCCTGGCCTGCTGTGTTCCTCCAGCTCCACACTGTGTTATATACTTACTGGGCCCTTGTATGTCTACAGTTTCAGCCCCCTTATCTTTATGGTAGAATTCTGGACTTATTTTCTTGGCTCTGTAGTGCTGCTCACAGTTCTACTGTGTCCACTGTATGCAACTGATGAAGGAAGATATAAACTTGTCTGTATTTTCATTTGTGTAGATGTAACTTCTTTTAAATGTTTGCACTATGTATCAAGTTAAAACAGAATCAGATTCTTTCTGTTCCTCCTCCTTGCCTTCAGTCCAACTTGGGAGTCTAAAGTAGACTTCGTGGACATCAGGCATCTACATGTGTTGCATAATTTGCACTATATGTAGTTACTGAATCAAGTTTGACATGTACATGTTTCAGGAGGGACTGATTTTGAGAAGGCTATTTATTTGTCCTGCAGGTTAAGGATTTTTCCCTCCCTGTTTTGTTGATACTGTAGAGTAGTTTGATCCACGGGATAAAAGGAGCCAACTGTTATGGTGAAAAATGACTACTCTTGCGTCTACATGCTTCAAGGATCCTACTGTTCTTCATGTATTCCCTTGCCTTGTTTGTCTTGCCAAGTGCATCGTCCCACATTTATCCAGACTGAATTCCATTGGCCTCTGAGCCCTTCTGATCAGCCTGTCATTAGTCTTGTGTAATATAAGGTTATCCTCCAGCTCCACACTGTTATCTCTGATTCTCCAGCATCTGCAGTTCCCATTATCTCTTATCCTCTTCGGTGTTTGTGATACAGTAAATGTAACTATCCATTACCTGATGTCAGCTTTTAAACTCATTCCTGTCATTGAGCCTCAAGTGCCCTGAAACTACTACAGTTGTGAAAAATGATAACTCTTCTGCTTTTGGTTCAAGTAAAGATTTTATTTGAGCAGTTGCAAGAGAGGAGCTTATCTAGCTTACCCAAAGAATTTCTTGAGAATAAAGTTTTCAGCATATGCTTTAATTCTCAACTTCTTCATTTGGCCCGCCTGTGATCTCAAACTCCAGTCTTTAGTCTGCTAGTTTTTGTATGCCCCCCTGAGAGTGGAGAAACTGTGCCATGTTCTTTGCAGACTTCATCATATTATTGATGATGATGAGCACCTTGCAAAGATCTTCTGCACGCCTCCACTTCTCACCTTTTAAACAACTGCCAAACCTTAAACAGACCGCAGCAAACTACCCAGCTTTTCAAACAACATTGACCACTACACTCTACAACTGTGTCGTGGCAACCTCTGCAAGACGTGTCAGATCCTTGACATGGACATTACCATCACATGTGGGAACGCAACCCACCACGTGCACGGCAGATACTTGTGTGACTTGGCCACTGTTCCCTATATCATATGTTGCAGGCAAGGATGCCCTGAGGCATGGTATATTGGCGAAACCATGCAGACACTATGATAATGAATGAGTGGACAATGTGCAACAATCACCAGACAGGGGTGCTCCCTCCCAGTGGGGGAACACTTCAGCGGCCAAGGACGTTCAGTCTGGGATCTTCGGGTAAATGACCACCTGGGAGGACTTTGGAGTACACAGCAATGCAGAGTTGCCGAGGAGAGGCTCATAGCTGGGTTTGGTATCCATGTGGGTGACCTCAACCAGGACATTGGGTTCATGTTGCACGACAGCTGACCCTGCAACACTATACATGTGGGTACTCCCCCTTCTCTCTCTCATCTCCCTCACACCTCCAGCCCCACTCGTCTCCGTCGCCCCACCCCCCAATTGATGATCTCCCTGACCCCTTCACTTCCCCCTTGATGGTCTCTGTCACCTGCCCATGAGTGCCATCATCAAGAAAGGCAAGTGCAGCGAATGTATGAGAACGCAACCTGCAAACTCCATCCAAACTGCTCCTTATGCTGACTTGGAAATATATCGCCATTACTTTACTGTGGCTGCATCAAAATCCTGGAACTCCTTTCCTAACAGCATTATGGTGGGTGTACCTCTGCCAACAGACTGCAGTAGTTCAAGAAAGCATCTCACCATGACCACCACCAACAACTGGAATAGACACTGAATTCTGGACCAGCCGGCGGCACCCAAATTGCATGGTTGAATTTTTAAAAAATCCTTTTTTTTCCCTGTTTTGAATGATTTTGCAACTGTAATCAAGTGCTACTACAGCTAAGACTATCAGATTCTTGAATTTTAAATCCACTAATATTAATCTTTGCATTCCTGGTTCAGCCGTTACCCTTTTTTTTCAGACTTTTCCATCTGAAAATATTTTTAAATGGAATTTGCGTGTGTATACACAGAAGGCAGATAGGTATTTAAAGTAAATATTTTTTACAGAAACATGCTGATTTAAGTTAGAATTCAGTATGTTATCTGCAGTGTGGTTAAATGGAAATCCAGATGTGGAGAACTCCATTTATGAATGTATTAAAATAAATAATTGACACCCATCATTGGAGACATGATCTCAATGCTCTCATTTCCATGATGTGTACATGAGAGTAGTTTTTTGACTCGGGATTGGTGATTCCAGTTTTAGACTGCACTTTTGTATGGTGTTCCCCTCACCCTGAGTTTCTGTTGAAACTTTTTTCTGGTGTTGAATGCAAATTGTTTCACAAACCAACTGCTATCAGGGTGCAGTTTGAAAAGTCATTCATTTTTAAATAAATTTCTTGTTCGTTAATCAGATTTTTACCTAGTTACCATGCTTAACACAGCTGTAGATTGGTTGATCATAAAAGAATAAAAAATTTTAGATCTGTTTCAATCTATCATCTAATGAAGCTCCTTTAAATTACTAAAAAAAACTCAAAAATGCAAACTGTTCTAGTTAGAATGGTAGTGAGTTGCTTATTAAGAAACACACTTTTAAAACTTTTTAAAAAAGCTCTTATTAATGTTTTTGTGCTGAATAGTTCCATCTTAAATTTTGGAGCTGTTTTGAGGGCAATTTTTATGCTGAGGTCCATGTGATTGATTTGCCTACATTGCCTGTGTGCCTGATACAGGACTTGTAAAACAAGCTCTTTGTTGAGGTTTCATCACAGGAAGTACCTACCGGGATGGTAAAGGAAATGCTTCATGGACATCTGAAAACATTCTCTGAATAAACTCTTGGAAACTTCTTGCCCAAGACTATAAAGTGAGAAAGGGATATCTGTGAAGGTACCAACCATTTGAGAAGATGTTTCCACTGGTGTGAGACAAGGGCCTGAAGGCATAACCTCATAGTGAAGACATGAGCCTTTAGAACTGAAATGAGGAAGAATTTCTTCAACCAGAAAGTGGTTAATCTGTGAAACTTGTTGCCTAATTCTGCTTCTCTGTCTTGTAGTCATAAGGTAATTTCAAGCATTTCCGACAGGCCCAATTGGAGGACAATAATACAAACAACAGAAGGAGCGTACAAAAACATGAATGTCCCACCTACTTACCTCATCCAACACCGCTTTAAAAAGAGTGAATCCACTGGCTTGGTTCCTAGCATTCTCTTCTGTTGGGGGAGAAAGAAAGAGGAATTAGGGATGTGTGACAAATGTGACAATGGATGGCATAACCAGTGAAGAACTACAAGAGAACAGGGATCAGAATGGTGCACACTTACGCACATACGATTTGGGCACAAAAATTCTAAGCCACTAGCTCAGTACTGTGCCAAGAGATGAGGCATTGCCCTGTACACTGTCAGGTGGTTATTAAATATACTGTGGCAAGAACAGGAAAGGTACCTCTGTCCTGGCCCACAATTATTCCTCAATTAACAAATCAGCTGGTTGTCACCTTCTTGTTTGGAAGAGATTGTCTTTCACAAATTGGTGTTGTGGTTCCAACATTACAACAGTGACTATAGAAAGTCTTTAATTACTCATTGAGAAGTACTTGACATTATGCCTGAACGGTCTTACTCTAATTTTAAGTTTCTCCTTGCTGTTTCCCAACTCCTTTGTCAGATAAAATAGTTTCTCTTTCTTTACCCTGTCAAATGCTTTAAATGAGCAACACCACATGCAATTCACATTTGTTTGTCTAGTTTATCATGTGAAACTGTTACTTTATAAGATTCCTATCAAATTAATGTTTTTCTCCATTGAATCAAGGTTTTCGTTGTTTGCGTACACTTTAATGACAGGAAAATGCTGTTATCTCAATCAAATTGACCTGGAGGTCTGTTAGAAACTGACAATAACTATAAGGCTCCCAGCTGCAATCTTTTTAACACTGTGTTAAGATCCCAGAGTCTCATTTAGCTCAGAGTCATGCTCAAACTAACAATAACCACAGGGTTCAGGAACTGAATCACTGCATACCATATGTCCCTTCCAGTTGGGGCACTGGAAACAGCCCGATTATTTCACTTATGCCATGAAGCAGGCTATTGGGAAATGAAGAAATGAATAATTTTGCATCCCATATTGAGCTTTGTCTTTTATAATTCGTGATCAGTTACAATTAATTTTTGATGAAGTACCAATGTACTGCTTTTAAAATGCTTCAAGAAATTTAGATGCAGAATAGATTTAAGCATCATAGACTGTTGTAATGGACAGTTTATTTTATCGGGGCAATGTTACTTCTTCAGTACACACCCCACATGGTACATACCATCATTAACCGAGAGGGAGAGCTGTTGGGCAATTTGCTTCCAAACTACAAAATGATACTCCAGAGTCAGTGACGGAGAATTGAGCTAATGTGGCTCCGTCAGACTTCAAACTTTTTAATTTTGTTTTGTTGCATTTAGAATGTTACCATTGTGGTGATTAATTATCATAATGGGTCTCACGATGACCTGTCCCCAGCATATTGGCCTAATTAATTGCAGAAATTCAGCTTCTTTATCACCATATTTGTAGCTAGTAATTCTCATGATCTTATAATCAAGTATATGAGTCTTCATATCTGGCACGTAACACACACCTGTTCTTTTGGTTCTTCAGGGCTCATCTTCAGTTTTTTCCACAACATCCCATATGAAGTAACTGGGGCAAAGTATGGGTGCTGATGGGTTTAGCTTGCACCTGTGAAACCATTAGTTTATACTTAACAGGGAAAGAGAAGAAATAAGCTGAAGTAGTTAAACTGAATGCCTTTGTAGCAAGCCAACTTGGTAATGGCAGCATTCTCCTTCAGTGATATCAAACTGCCTGCAAGCAGTGATGTGAACATGCAATTTTAAAAAAAATCTATAACCAAGCTGTATAATGTTAAGAAAATTGTAGTTCTGGTGTTTGGATAGAAGATAACATTTTGTCACTTCCTTCATCCTTTGGCATGATTACATCAATTGCAATTTATTTTTTGAAGGAAGGCTGGCGCAATAGCTTGAAAATGTTTTAAGTTTAGATGCATGCAAAATTGCTAGGTGACTTGAAAATTGTAAAGTCTATACTGTCCTCTTGTCATTGCACAATCCTTCTCATGTATAATTTTATAGTGGACACATCTACTCCTTTATAGTTGCTTTACATGGGAACAGGTGTAGGCCATTCAGCCCCTCGAGCCTGCTGCACCAATAAGATTATGGCTGATTTGTGACCTAACTCCATTTATCGACCTTGGGCCTATATCCACTGACACTTTTGCTTTTTATAAAAAATAAACATAAGATCTCAGATTTAAATTTCGCAATCGAATAAACATTGATCGCTGTTTTGAGGAAGTGTGTTCCAAACCTTTACTACTCTTTGCAAATAGAAATGCTTTCTGACAACTCTCCTGAATGGTCTCATCCTTAAATGATGCTCCCGGTTCTAGAATCTACAACCAGTGGAAATAGTTTATCTTTAACTATCCTGTCTTTCATTGTTAATAAACTGAAGACTTTGATTAGATCACCCCTTAAACTTTTAAGTTCTAGAGAATAAAGGCCAGTACGCTTTAATTGGTCAGTGCATTGAATATAGGACTTGGGAGTTCATGTTGCAGCTATATAGGATGTTGATTAGGCCACTTTTGGAATACTGCATTCAATTCTGGTCTCCCTGCCATAAGAAGGATGTTTTGAAACTTGTAAATCTTTTCTGAGCTCTTTCAAGGATGTTAAGGTTTGGAGGATTTGAGCTGTAGGGAGACGCTGAATAGGCTAGGGCTATTTTCCCTAGAGCAAGAGAGGCTGAGAGGTGACCTTGTAGAGGTTTATAAAATCATGAGGGATGTTACTAGCCAAGGTCTTTTCCCCAGGGACAGGGAGTTCAAAACTAGAGGGTATGGGTTTAAGGTGAGGAGGAAAGATTTAAGAGTCCCAAGGGATAACAAAGTGTGGAGCTGGAGAAACACAGCAGGCCAGGCTGCATCAGGGGAGCAGGAAAGTTAATGTTTCAGACCAGGGCTTTACTTCAGAAATGGGGAGGGGGAAGGGAGCTCAGAAGTAAATAGAGGAGAGGTCGGGCTGCAGAAGGTAGGTGGGTGGTGATAGGTGACTGTGTAGGTAGGAAGTGGTGGGGATTGGTCAGTGAGTTGGGAGAGGAGATTGACAGATTGTGGGGGTTGCGGGTGGGTGGGGGGGGGGGGGGGGGGAGGCGGCGGGTGTGGGGGGGTTAACAGGATGAGGCCAGGGGTTGGAAGATTTTAAAGCTGGTGAATTCTATGTTTAGGCCATCGGGCTGTATCATTCATGAACATTCCTATAACAACCTGCACTGAACTCCCTCCACATTTAAACTTTTGTCCTAGGATGTGGTGCCCAGATCTGCTTACAGTACTCTGTGGGGTCTAACTAGGGTTTTGTATAACTGTAGCAAATGTCTACATCACTATACTCTGCAATGTACTCTAGTACTTTAGAAAGCCAGCCTTCGTATCTGTTGGCCACCTTGATTATTTTCTGTACCTGTTCATGGCATTTTAAAGAGCTACTCACTGGAACACTCAAATCTCGTTGTGTATTCATGGTATTTAATTTTGTGCCACCGTAAAAACACCCTGATCTATCTGTAGTTTGTCTGAAGTGGATGATCTCACACTTGCTATTATCAAAATCCCTATGCCACAGGTTTGTCAATTCGCCTAATCTATCAATATCCTGTTGTAATTTTGCCATTGTTAACCCCATCGCCAGTGCTTCCCATTTTATTTTTGTCCGCAAATTTGGATATTTGATTTTTTATGCTATTATCCAAGTCATTAATATTGTGAATAATTGAGGCCCCAGCACAGATCCCTGCAGGGCACCACTAGCCACATCTTGCCAGTATGAGCACTTGCCTATTATTCCAACTCTTGCTTGCCACTCAAACACTTTCAATCCAATTCAGTAAATGTCCTCAATTCCAAGGGGTTCCACTTTGCTAACAGTTTGTTATGTGGGACTTTATCAGAAGTGTTCTGTAAACCTGTATAAACACCATACATTGACTTAACTCTGTCTGCCGCCATTGTCACCTCTTCAAAAAAAAACCAAGGTTTGTCAGGCATGACCTACCCTTCATGATTTCCGGCTGACTGTCGCTGATTAACTGAATTTTGTGTCACTTTTCAGTTTCATTAATTTCCCTAGTATTGTTTTACTTAAGCTGATTTTATATGGACCCAGTCCCTGATCCTCTATTAATTTCTTTGGGACTTCCGGCAAGTTATCCTCCTCCTCCCCTGCTGTGATTACTGAAACAAAACAATCACTTAGCTGCTCTTATGAGCTCAGAGATAATGGGAACTGCAGATGCTGGAGATTCCAAGATAATAAAATGTGAGGCTGGATGAACACAGCAGGCCAAGCAGCATCTCAGGAGCACAAAAGCTGACGTTTCGGGCCTAGACCCTTCATCAGAGAGGGGGATGGGGGGAGGGAACTGGAATAAATAGGGAGAGAGGGGGAGGCGGACCGAAGATGGAGAGTCAAGAGAGTTGCAATGGGAGAGAGATTCCCTGAGGTTGGTCCGGAGGGAGGAGGGTAACTTCTTCAGGTTAGGCATCCCTGGAAGAGGCTTCGCAGTGAGGTTAAAATAGTATCAGAGATAATGGGAACTGCAGATGCTGGAGATTCCAAGATAATAAAATGTGAGGCTGGATGAACACAGCAGGCCAAGCAGCATCTCAGGAGCACAAAAGCTGACGTTTCGGGCCTAGACCCTTCATCAGAGAGGGGGATGGGGGGAGGGAACTGGAATAAATAGGGAGAGAGGGGGAGGCGGACCGAAGATGGAGAGTCAAGAGAGTTGCAATGGGAGAGAGACTCCCTGAGGTTGGTCCGGAGGGAGGAGGGTAACTTCTTCAGGTTAGGCATCCCTGGAAGAGGCTTCGCAGTGAGGTTAAAATAGTATCAGAGATAATGGGAACCATCAAGGGGATAGACGAGAACAGTGCCGCAGGGCCTGACGGCCTGAAACTGGAGGATATCAGAGCACTACACGAGGAGGAGGAAACTCGTCTACCCCGCCTCTTCTCCCTATGGCTAAAGTCAAGTACAATCCCCGATTCACTAAAAAAGAGTCGAACGGTCCTGATTCCTAAGTGCGAGGATAAGGAACGCCTGAAAAACATTGACAACTGGCGACCAATAACCATCGGTCCAATGCTGCTCCGACTATTCACGAAAATAATGGCAAAACGCCTAAGTGAAACAGTCGAGATCAACCCCAGGCAAAAAGGGTTCCTAGCAGCCACTCCCGGATGCAATGAGAACATTGTACTTGTCACTGAAGAGTTGCAGAAGTTCGAGTGTCAGTGACAGAGTGAGTCTCGAGGTCTTTTGGGCGAAAGTGTCGTATCTCTCGATGCCGAGGAATGTCATGAGGTGGTTATTCATATCCAACCACTTGCCTCGTGCGCCCATCACGAAGCCAAAATAGCTGGGCACCTCGCCTCCAGTCAGTTTCGTAATCTCGGCATTCAGGTGTTTATATTTTTCCACTTTTTCTCGCCATGCTGTTTCCAGTGCTTTATTGTCATTTTCGTACCGCACTGTGACATCTACGACCGCGATCTTCCTGTCTTTCTTAAATATGAGATCGGGTTTCCATAGTGAGCCGTGTTTATCGAATAGTCTGGGCTCTACGTACGATGTCCAGCCGTACTTACTGACGTGTTTCTGCAACTGGTCAGCGATCTTATTATGGCGTTTGATTCGAGCGTTCTTAACGAATGGGCAGTTTCCTGAGATGTGTGGTAGGGTCTCATTTGCCATCTCACATCTACGGCATAGTTTGTTTCTGTACGGCCTACCTCTAGATATTGTGGTTCTTGTCGGGTATAGGTTACACCGCAAGAGCACGCTGTTAATGAATTAGAGGATTTTTGTTGTACTCCAGCCTTAATCCAAGAGTTAGAGATCTTGTCATCTCTAAAGTACTGGATGCCAGTTCCCTGACATTCCAGCTTTTGCCACTTCTCGAATTCCCACTCCCTCCAGCCTGCATACCTATTGGGTGGTTTCGGTCGCCCCTCGTTTGCCTTTTGTGCTACCGGCATCATGTCTTGGATGTCAGCCATCAGGTCTATCATCCCCTCACCGTTGCCGCGGGTGTTGGGTTGGAAATTTTCAATTTCCTTTAGGACTTTGAGTGCACGCAGTCCCGCAACTGTCTCTGTGTTGCTCTCTCCTTTATATTGAAAGGAGGCCCGAATGACTACATCGCTTGACATGTCTAGTGCTTCGCGTTTACGGATTATCGCGGATGGTATTTGCACTTCGAGTTTTGGGACGCCGAGACCACCGTTCCTGTAGCTCGAATATAGTATTCCGTGTGCTTCTGTTTTGTGGTCTTTTTGTGATCTTTGTGTTTGCCCCATTCTGTGGGATCTCTTGTTCTTTGCGTCTTTATAAGCCATTTCTTTTAATTTTATGCGCTCCCTTATTATCTCAGGTGGCTGTGGTATTTTTCTTGAGAGATGGAGTTGTACTTCACCCGGGTACAAGCTGTTGTTGCCATCCATTTCCCACTCAAAAGAACTTAGAACAGGAAGTGATGGTCTAGTATTGTCACTAATCCAGAATTAATCCAGAAGCTCTGGGGACCCAGGTTTGAATCCCAGCATGGAATTTGAATTCAATTTAAAATAAAGTTTGGAATTGAGAATCTACTAATGCCCATGAAACCATTGCCGCTCATTGGAAAATCCCATCTCGCTGACTCATGCCCTCCATGGGAGGAAATCTGCCATCCTCACCAGGTCTGGCTGACATGTCACAATATGATTGACTCTCAATAACCCTCTCAAATGTCCTGGCAAACCACCCAGTTCAAGGGCAGTTAACAATGGATGATAAACGCTGGTCAGCCAGTGACACCCACACCCCATCTGTGATTACAAGTAAAGTACAGTGTAAGAACAGATCCTTCAGTCTACCCTATCTCTGCTGACCATGCTGCCATTCTAAAATAATATCCCTCTATCTGCACATGGTCCGTACCCCTCTATTTGCTGCCTGTTCATCTCTCCCTAAATGCATCTTAAATGCTACTATCTATCACGTCACCCCTCAATTTGGCTGCTCTAGTGAAAACAATCCAAGTTTGTCCAATCTCCAAAATGCTCCAATCCGGGCAACATACGTGTAAATCTCTTCTGCGTTCTGTCCAAAACCACCTTCCTGTTATGTAGCAACCAGTACTGTGCACAATATTTCAAATGCGGCCAAACTAACTATACAGCTACAACGACTTGTAATTGTTTTACTTGATGCCCTGACTAATCAAGTCAAGTAAACTTGCTTCACCACTTCATACATTGGTGTTATAACTTTTAGGAAGCTGTGGGCTTATAATGCAGAGGGATCTTGGGTTCTGGGGCGGCACAGTGGCTCAGAGGTTAGCACTGCTGTTTCACAGAGCCAGGGACTTGGGTTCGAGTACACCTTCGGGCAACTGTCAGTGTGGAATTTGCACATTCTCCCCGTGTCTGCGTGGGTTTTCTGTGGGTGCTCCGGTTTCCTCCCACAGTCCAAAGATGTGCAGGATAGGTGGATTGGCCATGCGAAATTGTCCATAGTGTTCAGAGATGTTAGATTAGGTGGGTTACAGGGGGATGGGTCTGGGTGGGGTACTGTGAGGGCCACTGGGAACTTGTTGGGCCCAAAGGCCTGTTTTCACACTGTAGGGATTCTATGATCTATGATTATCAATGCTCCTAAGATCCTGCTATTATTGGGTACCTTTCCCTTGCATTTGAACCTCCCAAAATAAATCACCTTACATATATATCTGTCTATCGTTCCAACTTATCTTTATACTGCTGTATTCCTTTGACAACCTTCCTCATCCTCCACCACTCCTCAAATTTCCATGTCATCTGCAAGCTTGCTAATCAATGTAGAAGAGAGATCCTGAAACTTGACACAAGTTAGGCAACACAGCATTTGGAATTGTCTTTGCAGAGAACAGTGTAACTATGCTATATCTGGTGGCACCACATTGCTTGCTCTTCTACACTAAAATGGCACTCTGGGCCATGGTACTCCCTGAATGAAACCTTCATATGTTTTGGAATAAGGGCTCTGACTGAGGCTCCTGGATCTCTCTACCTGCTGCACTGGCATTCACAAAAAAAAATGTAATTATTTAAGGGGTGTGATTGCCCCCCTGAAACTTGCTGCAAGAAAGGTCACTGTAGTTTGCATTGGTGTCTAGTAGCTCCCAAATGCTACATCTGAAACATTACTACCTGCCCAATCATCTATACACAGTTAATTAGTTTGGATGTTATATGTTTTAAAAGTGAATTTGTTCGGTGTAAGAGAAAGTAGGAACCGCAGATGTGGAGAATCTGCGATAACAAGGTGTAGAGCTGGATGAACATAGTAGGCCAAGCAGCATCAGAGGAGCAGGAAGGCTGACATTTCGGGCCTTGACCCTTCTTCAGAAATGAGGGAGGGGAACCGGTTTCTGAAATAAATAGGGAGAGCGGGGGAGGTGGATAGATGATGGATAGAGGAGAAGATAGTTTGAGAGGAGACAGACAGGTCAAAGAGGCGGGGTGGAGCCAGTAAAGGTGGGTGTGGCTGGGGAGGTAGGGAGGAGATAGGTCAGTCCAGGGAGGACTGACAGGTCAATGGGGTGGAATGAGTTTAGTAGGTAGGAGATGGAGGTGGTGCTTGAGGTGGGAGGAAGGACAGGCTAGGGAGGTGGGGACGAGCTGGGCTGGTTTTGCGATGCGGTAGGGAGAGGGCAGATTTTGAAGCTTTTGAAGTCCGCTTTGATACCATTGGGCTGCAGGGTTCCCATGTGGAATTTGAGTTGCTGTTCCTGCAACCTTCGGGTAGCATCGTTGTGGCACTACAGGAGGCCCAGGATGGACATGTCATCCAAGGATTGGGAGGAGGATTTGAAATGGTTGGCGACTGGGAGGTGCAATTGTTTAGTGCGAACTGAGCGTAGGTGTTCTGCAAAGCGGTCCCCAAGCCTCCGCTTGGGCTCCGCTACATCGGGGGAAACCACAGCGGGAACAGTGGCTGCAGTATACTACATTGGCAGATGTGCAGGTGAACATCTGCTTGATGTGGAAAGTCTTCTTGGGATCTGAGATGGGGGTGAAGGGGGAGGTGTAGGGGCTGGTGCAGCTGCAGGGAAATGTGCCGGGTGTGGTGGGGCTGGAGGGGAGCGTGGAGCAGACAAGGGAGTCACGGAGAGAGTGGCCCCTCTGGAAAGCGCATAAGGGTGGGGAGGGAAAAATGTCTTTGGTGGTGGGGTCGTAGCTGGTAGAAGTGTTGGAGGATGATGCGTTGGATCCGGAGGATAGCGGGGTGTTAGGTGAGGCTGAGGGGGATTTTGTTTGGGTTGTTATTGCGGGGATGGGATGTGAGGGATGAGTTGCGGGAAATGTGGGAGACATTGTCGAGGGCGTCCTCAACCACTGAGGCGGGGGAATGTTGCAGTCCTTGGAAAAATGAGGACATCTGAGATTTACGGGAATGGAATGCCTCATCCTGGGAGCAGATGTGGCGGAGGCAAAAAAATTGGGAATAGGGGATGGCATTTTTTTTGCAGGAAGGTGGATGGGAGTCGGTGGGCTTGAAATGGATATTGGTTTCTAGGTGATTGCCAGAGATGGAGACAAGGGTCCAGGAAGGAGAGAGAGGTATTAGAGATGTCCAGGTGAACTTGAGGTTGGGCTGGAAGGTGTTGGTGAAATGGATGAACTGTTTGAGCTCATTGTGGGAGCATGAGGTGGTGCCGATACGCCATCAATGTAGTGGAGGAAGAGGTGGGGTTTAGGGCCAACGTAGGTGCGGAAGAGGGATTGTTCCACGTAACCTACAAAGAGGCAGGCACGCCTTGGGCCCATGCGGGTACCCATGGCCACCCCTTTGTCTGTAGGAAGTGGGAGGAGTTGAAAGAGAGGTTGTTGAGGATGACGGCAAGTTCGGCTAAGCGGATGAGGTTGTCACTGGAGGGGGACTGGTCAGGCCTGTTGGATAGGAAGAAGTGGAGGGCCTTTAGGCCATCTGTTCTGGGAATGCAGGTGTGTAGGGACTGGATGTCCACGGTAAAGATGAGGTGTTGGGGTCTGGGGAGTTGGAAGTTCTGGAGGAGGTCGAGGACGTGGGTGATGTCACAGACATAGGTAGGGAGTTCCAGGGTCAAGGGGGAGAAAATGGAGTCGAGATAGGTGGAGATAAGTTCGGTGGGGCGGAGCAGGCAGAGACAATGGGTCGACCAGGGCAGTCAGGTTTGTGGATTTTGGGAAGGAGATAGAAGCGGGTGGTGCGGGGTTCGGGAATAATGAGTTTGGAGGCTGTGGCAGGGAGGTCACCTGAGGTGATGAGATTGTGGATGGTTTGGGAGATGATGGTTTGGTGTTCGGGGGTGGGGTCATGATCAAGGAGGCGGTAGGAGGTGGTGTCGGAGAGTTGGCGCCTGTCCTCAGCGATGTAGAGGTTAGTGCGCCATACTACAACTGCGCCTCCCTTGTCCGCTGGTTTTATGGTGAGGTTGGGATTGGAGCGGATGGAGCAGAGGGCTGTATGTTCTGCAGGGGAGAGGTGGAGAGGTTGAGGCGGTTGATGTCTCGACGGCAGTAGGTGTAGGCTTCAAGTGTAATATTGTCTCCTGATTCAAACCAGTTGGCCTGTTGAAAGATATGAAGAAATACCTACTGGTCATCTGTGCGTTTTCCTGTGACGCCACACATTGGGTATTAAGGAAGAAACAAGTTTAAATGCTGTCTGCTGGTTTCTATCTCCTGTTGCTTTCCTCACATCGGTCTACTGAGCTTTTTGTGAAGCTGAACAGTTCTGCTTCACTTGAGAAGCTGTTGACTCATCTCTTTCCCCTGTTTTTATGAAGTTGCTGTCTCTGCTCTTTCACGTTGTTTCAGAAGCACAGGTTTCTACCCCTCTTGCCCAGTCTGCTTCACAGTGACACTGACTCTCTCACTTATATCTGCATCAAAGTGATACTGATTCCCTATTTATTCCCATGTTATTGGAAATTTGTTTTTACTGTTGGGGTTTATGATGAGAGAAAGGGCAGCAGGCCATTATCTTAGAGTTTTTTTTGAACTCTTAGTTCAAAGTTTTTGGGCAATTCATGGGAGACCTGGCTGGGATCAGTAGCAAGTTTAATCTCTTAGAAAAAATATTATTCACAGCAGTTGAAGAAATAAGTTATTTCAGTGTAGTTTGTGAAGCTTCCAGACCAGAAGTGTTTGATTATAATCCTGTGGATTATTAGAAGACTGAAAAGTTATAAGCTGTTAAATGTGTTTATATTGAAGGGAAAGGCTTTGTAGCTCAGGGGAGTGGAATGGAGAAGAGACATTTAAGTTAAACCTACACATTTGTTAGGGAAATTTTTAAAATAGCTATTTGAGTTTTTTTTAAAATGGTGCCAGGACATAGACTAGAATTTGTTTTGCCATGTGTCTTGAAATATAGTATTTTAAATTATCATACATGGATAGCTGTTGTAAACTTTTGTATTCATAAAACCAAAGTCTGCAGCCTTATGTGCTTACGTGAAAGACTACAATGATAAATTTAAAGAAGAGTAAATATATAATCTCATATTTTGTTCTGGAACCTGACTTTGATCAGTAGTAACATATGCTAGGATCATAATTTCCAATGTGTTATGATCCAAGCTGATGTTATTACTGGATAAGTCAGATCCCAGACTGAACGTGGAGGAGGTTGAGCTAGTGCAGAGGAGAGCAAAAGGGACCCCAGCGTGGCAGTGACAGAGTTCTGCTGACATCTGTAGTGGTGGCAAGAGCAGGCAGTCTGAGGTCCCCTGGCATCTGTGGCAGAGAGCGAGCCCAAAGTGGAGGAGTTTGAGCCCAGCATGGAGGAGATTAAACTCTTGTGGAGAGTGCAAGCCAGTGTGGCTAAGCACTTAAAAATTCAACATTACAGTCCTTTTTAAGTTTATTTCTTTCTTTATTTTTCTAATTAATGGTAAGAATGACTTAAATGTTGCATTTTAAACTTTTTCCTTATTTGTCTACTTTATACCTAAAATTTTGTACTTTGGTATCTTTGTACCTAAGATGTTACCAGGAATGGAACATTGTTTGCTTTTCATTACTCCTTTGTCCCTATACTTGAGCACATCTGACAATAAGATCTGATTCTAATTCTGGCTCGATAGATCATATTTTTTGTTTTGATTTTAATGAGGTGATTGCTCACTGAAACACAAGCGTGTAATGTTGTACATTTGGTTCTGAGAATAAAACATTTATTACATAAAAGAAATTAAGATAAAATAGAATAATCAGAACTAAAAATAAAGTTGCCATAGTTTTATCAGACCATCGGGCTGTTTTCTTATTAGAGAAAAAGATGATTAATGGTGATTTAACCTGAGGATGATCATGCTTGGGTAAGAGGAGAGAGAGAGAGAGAAGGAGTCTCCTTCAAGTAACCTCAGGTGGTATGCAAATTGAACCCATGCTGTTGGCATCACTGTGCGCCACAAACCAGTTGTTCGGTCAACTGAGCTAACCAACTCCCTTTACTATATTACAAAAAAATTGAATTATGCAGTAAAATTATAATCCTATTAAACCCAAAAGCACCTCTTTGTATTAGTTACAGCAGGAGAATTCCATTCTCTCTGGATGTGAGTTTGCTTGCTGAGCTGGAAGGTTAGTTTTCAGACGTTTCATCACCATTCTAAGTAACATCATCAGTGAGCCTCCGACGAAGCGCTGGTGTTATGTCCCGCTTTCTATTTATATGTTTAGGTTTCCTTGGGTTGGTGATGTCATTTCCTGTGTTGGTGGTGTCATTTCCTGTTCTTTTTCTCAGAGGATGGTAGATTGATTTGGAGTCACTGTGTTTGTTGATGGAGTTCCGGTTGGAATGCCATGCTTCTAGGAATTCTTGTGCGTGTCTCTGTTTGGCTTGTCCTAGGATGGATGTGTTATCCCAATCAAAGTGGTGTCCTTCCTCATCTGTATGTAAGGATACTAATGATAGTGGGTCATGTCGTTTTGTGGCTAGTTGATGTTCATGTATCCTGGCGGCTAGCTTTCTGCCTGTTTGTCCAATGTAGTGTTTGTCACAGTTCTTGCAAGGTATTTTGTAGATGACGTTCGTTTTGCTTGTTGTCTGTATAGGGTCTTTTAAGTTCATTAGCTGCTGTTTTAGTGTGTTGGTGGGTTTGTGGGCTACCCTGATGCCAAGAGGTCCGAGTAGTCTGGCAGTCATTTCGGAAATGTCTTTGATGTAGGGGAGAGTGGTTATGGTTTCTTGGGCCCGTTTTGTCTGTTTGTTTGGGTTAGTTGCTGGGAAATCGGCGGACTGTGTTCATTGGGTATCCATTCTTTTTGAATACACTGTGTAGGTGATTTTCTTCTGCTGTTCGTAGTTCCTCTGTGCTGCAGTGTGTGGTGGCTCATTGGAATAATGTTCTAATGCAGCTTCGTTTGTGGGCGTTGGGATGGTTGCTCCTGTGGTTCAGTATTTGGTCCGTATGCGTTGTTTTCCTGTAGACGCTGGTTTGAAGTTCCCCGTTGAATGTTCGTTCTACTGTGACATCTAGGAATGGCAGTTTGTTGTTGTTTTCCTCCTCTTTTGTGAATGTTATGCCAGTAAGGGTATCATTGATGGTCTTGAAGGTTTCCTCTAATTTGTTTTGTGTAGTGATGACAAAGGTGTCATCCACGTAGCGGACCCAAAGTTTGGGTTGGAAGATTGGCAGAGCTGTTTGTTCGAGTCTCTGCATTACTGCCTCTGCTAAGAACCCTGATATCGGAGATCCCATGGGTGTACCGTTGGTTTGTCTGTAGGTTTTGTTATTGAAAGTGAAGTGGGTGGTAAGGCATAGGTCCACTAGTTTGATGATGTCCTTGCAAATGAGGTTGGTGTCTGGTGTATGTGTCTTCGGTTCTTCTATTAGTGTAGTCAGTGTTTCTTTGGCCAGGTTGATGTTGATGGATGTGAACAGGCCTGTTACGTCAAAGGAGACCATTATTTCATCCTCTTCTATCTTGGTGTCTTTGGTGTTCAGGAATTCTTGGGTGGAGTGAATGGAGTGATGGGAGTCTTTTACGAGGTGTTTTAGTCTTTGGTGTAGTTCCTTGGCTAATCTGTAGGTTGGTGTTCCAGGTAGCGACACAATGGGTCTGAGGGGGGGCTCCTGGTTTGTGAATTTGTGGGAGTCCATAGAAGCGTGGTGTGTTGGATCCATCTGGTTTCATTTTTTGGAAGCCTCTCTTGTTTAATTCTCCAGATTTTTGAAGTTTTTTGAGTAAGGCTGTGATTTGGTTCTCTAGTTGTGGGGTCGGGTCTATCGCCACCTGTTGATAAGTTGTCTATACAGACAACAAGCAAAACGAACGTCATCTACAAAATACCTTGCAAGAACTGTGACAAACACTACATTGGACAAACAGGCAGAAAGCTAGCCACCAGGATACATGAACATCAACTAGCCACAAAACGACATGACCCACTGTCACTAGTATCCTTACATATAGATGAGGAAGGACACCACTTTGATTGGGACAACACATCCATCCTAGGACAAGTCAAACAGAGACATGCACCAGAACCATGGTATTCCAACCGAAACTCCATCAACAAACACATTGACTCCAAATCAATCTACCATCCTCTGAGAAAAAGAATGGGAAATGACATCACCTACACGGCAAATGACATCACCAACCCAAGGAAACCTAAACATATAAATAGAAAGCGGGACATAACACCAGCGCTTCGTCGGAGGCTCGCTGATGATGTTACCTAGAATGGTGATGAAACGTCTGAAAACTAACCTTCCAGCTGAGCGAGCAAACTCATATCCAGAACCTCAACCTGAGCTACAAATCTTCTCAAAACTCGTTAATTCCATTCTCTCTCACCCCTGTAGGGCTTAATTGAATTGTGATTTCAAATCCCAGTATTGACAATCGGAGAGCCTTTGCGATCATAGTCTAACAACTTGGAAACAGGCCCCTTGGTCCAACTTGTCTATGCCAACTAGGTTTATGGATACTGTGACCAGTTGTGGCTGCGCAGTTATAGGAAGGATATTATCAAGCTGGAGAGGGTTCAGAAGGGGTTACCAGGATGTTGCTGGGTGTGGAAGGTTTGAGTTATAAGGAAAGGCAGGATAGATGGGGACTTTTTTCACTGGAGTGTAGGAGGTTGAGACGTGACCTGATTGAAGTTTGTAAAATAATGAGAGGTATAGATAGAGTTGATGGTAATTGTCTTTTCCCTATGATGGGGAATTTCAGGACTAGGGGGCATATTTTTAAGGTGAGCGGAGAGAGGTTTGAAAAGGTCATGAGGCAAATTTTTTTACACAGAGAGTGGTTCATGTGTGGAACGAACTTCCTGAGGAAGTGGTGGATGTGGGTGCAATTAACGTTTAAAAGACATTTGGATACATACATGAATAGGATAGGCTTGGAGGGAATTGGGTCAGGAGCAGGCAGGTGGCACTAGTTTAGTTTGGAATTATATTTGGCATGGACTGGTTGAACCGAAGGGGCTGTTTCCGTGCTGTATGACTCTGATTATTCCCATTTGCCTACATTTTGCCCATATCCCTCAAAACATTTCCTACCCATGTACCTGGCTAAATGTCTTTTAAATGTCATAATTTTACCTGCCTCCATCATTTTCTTTAGAGGCTCATTCTGTTTACATACCACGCTGTGTGAAACACATTGCCCCCTCATGTTCCTTTTAAATCCTTCCCCTCTCACCTTAAACCTATGTCCCCTAGTTTTGGACTCCTCTGCACTGGGTGAAAAACCATGGCTATTTCCTTTACCTATGCCCCTGAGGATTTTAATAAAAATCTCTAAGGTTGCCCCTTAGCTTACTGTATTCTCAGTTATAAAACAAGTCTCAGCCTATCCGGTCTCTGCTTGTAACCTGAACCTTCCAGTCATGGTACATCCTTGAAAATCTCTTTTGTACCCTTTCCAACTTAATAACATCCTTCTTATAGCAGGGTGACCAGAGTTGTATGCAGTACTCTAAACGTGGCCTAACCAATGTCTTGTACCGCTGTAACATGTCATCCCAAATATTGTACTCGGTGCTCTGACTGATGAAGGTAAGCACGCCAAACACCACCTTCGCTACCCCGTCTACCCTGGAGTCTTCCTTTGACTGGCCTTTAAATTTTGTTGACTTCAGATTATGCTTTTAATGGCTTTAACTAAACACTTCCAGACTGGAACTTATACTGAACTCTACGCTGAAGTAATCTATTACTTTCCAATTCTAAATACCTTTCTCAGGAACACAACTACTTTTACACATCCGCTTTCAGTCAATACTCTGACAAAACTGCCCAGCTGAAATCCAAAAGTTCCCCCCTCCCAAAGCTATGGATGTTTCCCCTTTTAGATTCCCCAAAATTCAGAATCTTCTATCTGAAAGTTGAATTAGCATCCAAAACTGTCTGCCAGACTGTGTCTCTTTTTTTTAAAAAGACGTCCAAGATTACAAAAAATACTTGCAGTATAACCATTAAGTCTCTTCATACCCACAGAAATCCTACATTCAAATTTTAAAATTCTATCATGGGGGACAAAAGTGATATTAAAATCTGGACAAATTAGATACCTTGCATGACACCTTCCCAACAATGAAAATGTATTTCATTACTCATCAAAATTTCATTACTCATCAAAATTAATCTTTATTCAATAGTAACATGTTGACATTAAAAGTATACTGAGTTACATAGCATGCACATCTCACATTAGTTCATGGGTGCCACGTTACTGTATCCTTCAAATGTGCTTCTGATAAAGGGTCTGCTAAACCTTTTCCTTTCCAGGCACATGGATGATTTTCAAATCTCCTGGTTGGAGAATTATTCTCCAAGAAAACTCATGTGGAGGTGCTGGTGTTGGACTGGGGTGGACAAGGTCAAAAATCAGCAGACACCAGGTTATAGTCCAACAGGTTTATTTGAAATCACAAGCTTTCGAAGCATAGCAGTTCACCTGACAAAGGGGGTATGCTCCGAAAGCGTGTGATTTCAAATGAACCCGTTGTCTATAACCTGGTGTTGTCCGATTTCTGAAGAAAAATTATAACTTCTAGTTGTGAAACTTCTAAGAAAATCAAGGGTTTGTATCCTATATAAATTTCTTGCACATTATTGCTGATGTAGATCTCAAAAGGATGTACGTCACAAGATTCTCTGCCTCTTTTTCAGTTGTTGATTTTTGTTTTGTTGACATGCTGTCAACTTCTTTAAAAAATAACTCAATATTCAATCCTTATGACTCGCCAACTTGCAGTGAAACAGCCCCCTTGCTGTTGCTGGCATCATCAGCCAGTTTGAATGATTTCTCATAAATTAGACATAGCTAAAACCAGTGCAGTTGTCTGCACAGCTTTTTGAGTTTTCAAAGGCACTTGACATGCTGCTGTCATTCAAATGTTTTGCCTTTTCTGACAAATTTTCAAGTTTGTATAAGGTGCAATAACAGTGCTGAAGTTCAGGACAAATGTGGTGGAATCCAATCATGCTAACATAGATCACAGATAACAGTGTGAAGCTGGATGAACGCAGCAGACCAAGCAGCATCTCGAGCACAAAAGCTGACGTTTCGGGCCTCGACCCATCATTAGCCCGATGAAGGGTCTAGGCCTGAAATGTCAGGTTTTGTGCTCCTGAGACACTGTTTGGCCTACTATGTTCATCCAGCTTCACACTTTGTTATCTTAGATTCTCCAGCATCTGCAGTTCCCATTATCTCTGATAACATAGATCAGTTTGTTCTAGGGAAAATCCAAGATATCCAGGTTTTGACTTCTCTAGGTGCTATTTGCTGTGTATCAGTGTGGCCCAAATAAGTCCCTGCCTTGGCAAATTCACTTTTTAGCTATGTTCATAATGAAGTTAGCTGATCAAGTAGCTCAGTCAAATGGTTTAAGTGTTCTTCCCAGGTTTGGTTAAAAAACAACAAAATAGTTGATGGGGTCACCAATTACATTGTTCTTCAATAATTAGTTTATTGATTTAATCATTGGACTGTTGCTGGTGAATTTTTCATTCCAAATGGAATGTCCTTGCATTGAAAGTCCATCTGCACTTGCAAAACCTAGTACTACTTTAGTTCCGTCAATCAGAAGATCTTGCTGGTATCCTTTGAACAAGTTGAATTTTATGTTAAACTGTGCTTGTCATGTTCATTAAAAGCAGTCCTCCAGTCTTAGCATGAGTCTTATTTTCCTCACCACATTAACATTGCGATAACCAATTCATAATTTTTGTGACCCAACCAGTTTCAGACTGTTATGGATGATGAGCTTTCAGCTCCAAAACCCAGTTTAACAGTGTTATGTTCTTCATGAACTCTGTCTCTTAGTTCACTTAGTTAAGTCTGTACTGATGTTTCCGAGGTAGCATCCCTATTTTAGCATCAAAATTGGACAAAACTGTTTGTCCTGGCATATGCCTTTAATAGGGAAGGTGATGGCTTAATGGTATTGTTGCTGTCATGTGTAATTCTGGCATTTTGGTTCTAATCTTATTGTGGCAGATTGAATTCCACTGCCACAATCAAAAAAGTTTGCAATTTAAAAATCTAATGATGACCACAAAATCATTATTTTTTTGAAAAGAAGAATCGCTGGTTCACTGTCCCCTTTTGGAAAGGGTAATTTTTCTCCAGACCCACCAATGTGGTTGACTCAACTACTCTCCAAAATGGCCAGATAAGTTACTAAGTTGTATCAACTGCTCACTGCACACCTTTGAGGACAGTTAAGGATAGGCAATAAATGTTGGCCAGTGAGCAGCACATGAGTCCCATGAATGAATAAGGAAAATGGATATTTCTGCAATAGGCCTTGTAAGTCACTTTGATAGTTTTCTGGAGATAAAACATGTTATCCAAACTTACAAGCACCTTCATGTTTTCCAATCCAATTGGTGGAGAGTTAGCTTTTGAATTTTTAATTTCTTGATTCTTGCTCTGATACATCCATTTACCTCTGTATTTAACTCAGGCAATTATGATGAGATTAGGCAAGATTTAGGGAGCATAGGATGGGCAAGGAAACTGCAGGGGGTGGGCACATTAGAAATGTGGAGCTTATTCAAGGAAAAGCTCCTGTGTGTCCTAGATAAGTATGTACCTCTCAGGCAGGGAGGAAGCTGTAGAGTGCGGGAGCCGTGGTTTACGAAGGAGGTGGAATCTCTGGTCAAGAGGAAGAAGAAAGGCTTATGTTAGGATGAGATGTGAAGGCTCGGTTAGGGCACTTGAGGGCTATGAGGTAGCCAGGAAAGACCTAAAGAGAGAGCTCAGAAGAGCCAGGAGGAGACATGAGAAGTTGTTGGCGGATAGGATCAGGGTAAACCCTAAGGCTTTCTATAGGTATATAAGGAATAAAAGAATGACGAAAGTAAGATTAGGCCCAATCAAGGATAGTAGTGGTAAGTTGTGTGTGGAGTCAGATGAGATAGGGGAAGCGCTAAATGAATATTTTTCAACAGTATTCACTCTAGAAAATGACAATGTTGCCGAGGAGAATACTGAGATACAGGCTATTAGACTAGGTGGGATTGAGGTTCAGAAGGAAGAGGTATTAGAAATCCTTCAGAAGGTGAAGATAGATAAGTCCCCTGGGCCGGATGGGATTTATCCTCGGATCCTCTGGGAAGCCAGGGAGGAGATTGCCGAGCCTTTGGCATTGATCTTTAACTCGTCATTGTCTGCAGGAATAGTGCCAGAAGACTGGAGGATAGCAAATGTGGTTCCCCTGTTCAAGAAGGGGAGTAGAGACAACCCTGGTAATTATAGACCAGTGAGCCTTACCTCAGTTGTTGGTAAAGTGTTGGAAAAGGTTATAAGGGATAGGATTTATAATCATCTAGAAAAGAATAAATTGATTAGGGATAGTCAGCACGGTTTTGTGAAGGGTAGGATGAGAGTAAACCGGTTGATGTGTATATGGATTTCAGCAAGGCTTTCGATAAGGTTCCCCACAGTAGGCTATTGTACAAAATGCGGAGGAATGGAATTGTGGGAGACATAGCAGTTTGGATCGGAAATTGGTTTGCTGAAAGAAGACAGAGGGTGGTAGTTGATGGTAAATGTTCATCCTGGAGACCAGTTACTAGTGGTGTACCGCAGGGGTTGTTATTGGATCCGCTGCTGTTTGTCATTTTTATAAATGACCTGGATGAGGGCGTAGAAGGATGGGTTAGTAAATTTGCAGACGACACTAAGGTCGGTGGAGTTGTGGATAGTGATGAAGGACGCTGTAGGTTGCAGAGAGACATAGATAAGCTGCAAAGCTGGGCTGAGAGGTGGCAAATGGATTTTAATGCAGACAAGTGTGAGGTGATGCACTTTGGTAGGAGTAACCGGAAGGCAAAGTACAGGGCTAATGGTAAGATTCTTAGTAGTGTAGATGAGCAGAGAGATCTCGATGTCCATGTACACAGATTCTTGAAAGTTGCCACCCAGGCTGACAGGGCTGTTAAGAAGGCATGCAGTGTTTTAGCTTTTATTAATAGAGGGATCAAGTTCCGGAACCAAGAGGTTATGGTGAAGCTGTACAAAACTCTGGTGCGGCCGCACTTGGAGTATTGTGTACAGTTCTGGTCACTGCATTATAAGAAGGATGTGGAAGCTTTGGAAAGGGTGCAGAGGAGATTTACTAGGATGTTGCCCGGTATGGAGGGAAGGTCTTGCGAGGAAAGACTGAGGGACTTGAGGCTGTTCTCATTAGAGAGAAGAAGGTTGAGAGCTGACTTAATTGAAACATATAAAATAATCAGACGGTTAGATAGGGTGGATTGGGAGAGCCTTTTTCCTCGGATGGTGACGGCGAGCACGAGGGGGCATAGCTTTAAATTGAGGAGTGAAAGATATAGGACAGATGTCAGAGGTAGTTTCTTTACTCAGAGAGTAGTAAGGGAATGGAACGCTTTGCCTGCAACGATAGTAGATTTGCCAACTTTAGGTACATTTAAGTCGTCATTGGATAAGCATATGGACGTACGTGGAATAGTGTAGGTTAGATGGGCTTGAGATCGGTATGACAGGTCGGCACAACATTGAGCACCAAAGGGCCTGTACTGTGCTGTAATGTTCTATGTTCTTTCACTACTGTAAATGCACTTTCTTGTGGATGTGAGTTTGCTCGCTGAGCTGGAAGGTTAGTTTTCAGACGATTCGTCACCATTCTCGGTAACATCATCAGTGAGCCTCCGGTGAAGCGCTGGTGTTATGTCCCGCTTTCTGTTTATCTGTTTAAACTGTTTATCTGCCTAAACAGATAGATAGAAAGCGGGACATAACACCAGCAACATTCTCCCAGGTCAAAGTTTTGTACTGCGTTGTAACAACTCTGTGCCATCATGAAATAACTGAAGGCATTTGTTGGTGCAAAGCTCTGGGCCCTGACAATACTCCATCAACAGTGTCCACTTGGCAATGTGGAATAATGTCCAGGCATGCCCTGTCCCTGAATATCAGGATGAATCCAAACTGGCAGTTTACCACCTTGTCGGTCTACTTTTAATCATCAACAAAATGATAGAAGAGATTGTTGATGGTGCTATTCCCAGTAATAACCTGTTTGGTGCTGTTCAATTTGAGTTGCACTAAGTTGCCTTGGTTCTTAACCTTACAACAGTCGATAACTGTCAAAACATGGATAAAAGAGCTGAACTCCAGAAGTTAGGAGATGAGTGACTGCCTTTGACATGAAGATCTCTAGCAAAATTGGAGTCACTGGGATCAGGGAAAAGTCTTTTGTTTGGAATCATACCTACCACAAGTAAAGATGGTTGTGTTTGTTGGAGGCCAATCATCCTAACCTCTCTACGTGATTGCAGGAGTTCCTCAGGGTTGTGTCCTGGACCAAATGCTTCTTAAACTGCTTCATCAGTGACTTTCTATCCATTATAAAGTCAAAACATAGAACAGTGCAGGGACAGGCCCTTTGGCCCACCATGTCTGTGCTGACCATGATGTAACTCTTAACAGATCCCATCTGCCAACACAAGAAATGTCTACCTTTTATTCCCTGTTATTTCATGCATTTATCTAAATGCCTCTTAAACATTGTCATCATATCTGCTTCTACTGCCTTCCTAGTAGAGGTCAAACAACTGTATTTAAAAATAAATTGCTGTGCACATCATCTTTTGAACTTGCCCCCGTCACCTGAAACCTCTGCCCTTGAGAATTTGACATTTCCACCCTCTCATAATTTTATGTACTTTTATCAGGTTGCCTCTTAGCCTCCAATGCCGTAGTGAAGAATAATCCAAGTATGTCCAACCGCTCCTCATAGCTAGTATACTGAAATCCAGTAACATCCTGGTAAATCTTTTCTGCACCCTTTCCAAAGGCAAAGTGGAGTGACCTGAACTGTGTGCAATATTCCAAATGAGGGCTGACTAAAGTTTTATACAGCTGCAACGTGGTGTGCCAATTTTTATACTCTATGCCCTGCCTGCAGGCATGCTGTATGCTGTCTTTACCACCTTACTCACTTGTGCTGTCACTTTCAGGGAGCTGTGTACTTGCACCCCAAGATTCCTTCATATATCAATGTCCTAAGGGTCGTGCCATTAACTATATACTTTTCTCTTGCATTTCACCTCCCCAAATGGATTACATTAGACATCTGGATTAAATGCCATCTGCCATTTCTCCACTCAACTAATTTATATCCTGCTGTGTCCTTTGACAACCTTCCTCATTATCCACAAGTTCACCAATTGTTGTGTTGTTTGCAAACTTGCTAATCAGACCACCTACATTTTCACAAGCAACTAAACAAGAGGTCCCAGCTCTGATCCTTAAACAAAGGAACAATATTGGCTATTCTGCAGTCTTCTAGAACCTCACCTGTGGCTAAAGATGATACAAAGATCTCTGTCAGGACTCCAGCAATCTCCTGTCATGCCTCCCTTGGAATCTTGAGAGAGATTCACTCAGCCCCTGAGGACAAATCTATTTTAGATAAGAAAGTGTGTAGTTGGATGAACACAGCAGGCCAAGCAGCATCTCAGGAGCACAAAAGCTGACGTTTCGGGCCTAGACCCTTCATGTTTTCTGATAAAGGGTCTAGGCCCGAAACGTCAGCTTTTGTGCTCCTGAGATGCTGCTTAGCCTGCTGAGTTCATCCAGCTCCACACTTTCTTATCTCGGATTCTCCAGCATCTGCAGTTCCCATTATCTCTGATCACAAATCTATCTTAATGTTTTTCAAGACACCCAACACCACAACCACTTCAATATTCCAGGGCATGCTGATATTATCATACCCCTCCCTACTTCTCTGTCATTCTCCTTTGTGAATACTAGTGTGATATACTCATTAAAGGACCTCGCCCATTTCCTCTGGCTCAACGCATAAATCCCCATCTTTGTCTTTGAGTGGACCTACCCTTACCCCATCCACCATGATGCTTCTAATATACATATAAAATACCTTTCAGATTCTCCTTAATCGTACTTGCCAAGGACATTTCAATGCCCTTTCTAGCCCTCTTAAAACCTTTCCTAATTTCTTTATAATCCTCAAGGCCCTCATATGGGGAAATTCAATGATTGTGCTGACCATTGTACAATGTCTCAGAAACTGAAACAAATTATGTTAATATGCAGTAAGACCTAGAAACATTCAATTGGGTTGATGTGTGGCAGGTAACATTCATGCCACACATGTGACAATTAATAACCACCTATAACAATAGAGAATATGACCATTTGTCCCTTGATTTCACAGGTATTACCACGCCTGAATCTACCAGCGGTCAGTAACTGCACTGGACCGGCTGCACAGAGTTGTTACAAAAGCAGCTCAAAGATTAGGAATTCTGTGGAATAGCTTGCCTCCT
The DNA here is from genome assembly GCF_030684315.1 of Stegostoma tigrinum. Classification (NCBI taxonomy): domain Eukaryota; kingdom Metazoa; phylum Chordata; class Chondrichthyes; order Orectolobiformes; family Stegostomatidae; genus Stegostoma; species Stegostoma tigrinum. Next base: position 84,368,443 of record NC_081362.1, on the reverse strand, counting down.
GTCATGCCAATGCCTTTCTGCCACATGTCCAGAAGTCTAATGGATTATTCTTCACTTAACTGAAGGAGTACAGGCCCACAAAAATTGTTTTGTCATAGTGTTGAGCTTCTTCAATTTGCTGGATTGGTACCCTAGCCACCATCTTCATTTGCACTCCCTTCACTGATGGACTGTGACAGTGGTAACTCACCAAAGCTCCTCCATTTGTATTTTCCAAATCTGTGATGTCTATCAAGTTGAAGCACAAGGGCGGCAGATCCCCACTCCCTGCAAGTTGCCCCCTCAGCTACACACCATCCTACAGCATGAAAGCAGGCCATTCAGCCCTCCGAGTAAACACCAACCCTCTGAAGAGCATCCCACCCAGATCCACCCTCTGCCCTATCCTTATAACCCTGAATTTCCCGTGGCAAATCCACCTAGCCTGCACATCCTTGAACACTATAGGCAATTTAGCATAGCTGATTCATCTAGCCTTCACATTTTTGGACCGGAGTACTTGGCAGAAACCCACATAGACATGGGGAGAATGCACAAACTCCACACAGGCGGTTGCCAGACGGTGGAATCGAACCAGGGTCTCTGGTGCTGTGAGGCATCAGTGCTAACCACTGTGCCACCATGCCATTGCTGTTCCTTTACTGTTGAACTCCCTCCCTGACACACTAGGTGTTCTTGCAACCCAGGGACCATGGTGGTACCAAAAGGCAGCTTACCACCGTCTTCAACAAGGCAGTTAGGATGGATAACAAATGCTGGCTTACGCAGTGACGCCCAGAGCCCCTGAAACAATTTAAATCTTGTTTTAAAAGTTCTATTGATGCAGTTTTCAAGAAACCCATGCCTGAGTAAGTGTTGCCCTTGATTCTCTGTGAATTAGAAACTTGCATTGCTGTCATGATTTATTTTTAAGTATAATTTTTAAAATGCAACATTCCCTTACAGAATGTTGACAGCAAGTGTGGCAACCAAATTGTTTGATGTCCAAATATAAACTGGTGATATTTTCTTTATAACTACTCTTAGACATTGACTTTATGTTTTGTTTACATGTTTCTGAGGTTTTATTCTATCTGTATGAAAATAAATGCAAGTTAGGAGCAGGGACAGGGCTCTCTCAGCCTCTTGAACCTTCTCTGTTATTTGGTGAACTCATGGCTAAATTGATTACTCTGCATTCTTACTTATCACTGATCTTTACCCACTTTATTTGTCAAGAATCTACTTCTCCCTTTTAAAAAACAAAATCAAATCAACTGCCTTTTGAGAAGAGTGTTCCAGAGACAATTATTTCCTGAGAATAAATTTCTTCTTTCACAAATGGGCTACATTTAAAAAATGATCCTTTTGTTTGAAATTTCCCCCTTTCACCACATCTGTTCTGTCCTCAGAATCTTGTTTAAATCAAGTTGCTTCTTACTCTTTTAAACGTCGGATATAAGCCCAGCCTGTACAATCTATATTTCTGAGGCAACCTGCCCATTTCGGGTATTAGCTGAGTAAAGTTGTGAACTGCTTTCAACGCATTCACACCTATCCTTCAAGTAAGGCAATTAGTACAGTGTACATAGTCCAGATGTGAGCTCTTTGACGCCAAGCATAACCTTGCTACTTCTGTTTTCAGGCCTCTTTGCAATAAATGATAACATTCTTTATTAGCTTTCTGAGTTATCCACTATCTGCATACTAACCTTTTGTGATTCCTACTCTATGATCCTTAGAGACCTCTGCATCTGAGTTCTAAAGTCTCTCAATATTGAGTCACTGTACCTTTTTCTGTTTTCCTGCCAGAATGACTAATTTTACATCTAATACAACCAAAACAATGGATCCGCTATGTGGACAACACCTTTTGTCATCATTAACCTGACCAAACTAGAGGAAACACACAAACTGATAAACAACACCCTCACTGGAATAAAATTCACCAGAGGGGAGGAAAAGAACAAACAGCTGCCGTTCCTGACGTCATGGTAGAGTGCAAGACAAATGGGGAACTCCAAATGAAAGTACACAGAAAAGCCATACACATGGACCAGATACTGAACTTCAGCAGTAACCATCCTAACACACACACATGAAGCTGCACGCGAACACTGCTGAAATGGGCAGCAACGCACTGCAGCAACACAACTACACTGAGAAGAAGAAGAATCTCTCTTCCAGGTTTTCAAAGATAATGGATGTCCAAAAAACCAGGTCAAAAGATGCCTACACGAACAGCATCAGGAAGATACTACACTCCCTGACACACTCATTGCACAACTTTACATCAGGAGCGCATTGGAACAAATGACAAGACTGCTGGGCATCAGAGTGGCACACAAACCCACATCAACCCTACAACCACTGCTCATCCAGAGCAAAGACCCACACCCCACTATGGACAGGACTAATGTCATCTGCAAGATCCCCTGCAGAGACTGTGACAAACACTAATCAGATGAACAGGAAGGAAACCAATAACGAGGGTACATGAACACCAACTGGCTACAAAAAGACATTACCAGTACTCCCATATCTCTATCCACATGGATAAGGAGAACGACCAATTCGACTGGGACAACACCAAAATCCCGGGACAAGCAAAGCAGAGACTGGCATGGGAATTCCTAGAAGCCTGGTACTCCGCGAAGAAAGCCATCAATAAGCACATGGAACTCGATCCCATATACACTCCACTCAAAAGGAAAGCTGGAATTGAGGCAGTCCAGTTCAGTGGACTCGAGTTTTAAAAACCAGGCAGGTAAACACACTGGTGCTTCATCGGAGGCTGCAATGATGATGTTATCCAGCAGGGTAATGAAACGTCTGCCGAACAACAACCCAGCTCAGCGAGCCAACCAACCACAAAACCCACAACCCGAGCTACAAATCTACCCCAAAACCTTAGAGTTTACATCGTCCTGCATTGTACTTCATTTGTCACGTCTTCACAACTTACTTTCCTATCAATCTTTAGTGGGTCATTGGTAAATTTAGCGATCAAACTTTTGGATCCTTCTCCAATTCATTAATGTAAATTGTAACGGTTTAAGTTCCTAACACTGATCCTTATGGCACACTGCTTGTTGCATCTTGCCAATGCGAAAATGTTTCTTGTTAGCTTTGCCAAACGTCAATCCGTGCCGATTTTTACATCCTACACCAAGAACTTCTACTTTGTGTAGTTAAGGATGTGGCGGTATTGTGGTGATGTCATTGGAGTAGTAAGTAGCCCTTTAGAAAAGGAAATCTGCCATCCATACCTATTCTGGCCTACATGTGATTTCAGATCCAGTTTAATATGGTTTATTCCCTCCTGCCCCATGAAAAGGCTGACCAAGCAAGCCATATAATTGTTTCATGCTGCTATGAAATCTAAGTGAAATAATGTGACCTGACTCAAGGCACCAGAAATGATGACATCCAACAAGCAGGATGTACTTACCAGAGATGGTAGTACACTGGTATGCAGTCAGGAAGAGGTTACTTTGTTATTGACCAAGTATATAATAGCTAAGGACAAAGTGTTCAGGTAACATTTTTAGATAGACAGTTGGCATAGTCTGGTGCATCAATCTTTTGTCAATCTTTGGCTTTTACCATAGTAATTACAGAGTCCAAAATGCTGAGCAAAACCCAGGAATTGCATCAAAGATATGCTGTATCAGCTGCATTCCATTTGGAAAATTCTAAAACTGAGAGTGGATTTCTGCACTGAATGGTACATGTTTGCTGTGAATGCGTACGAAGTGAATTAGCTGTATTGTGTATGTGGCATTTTCCACAAAGTTGATGCACATGGTCCAAATGATCTAGCTGTAAATGTTTTTTGCTTCACAACAACTCTTTAAAACCTGCAGCTTTTGAATTAGACTGCCTTCTAAACTAATCTAATTGATAAATGCAAACTGATGGAGCTCAGTACTAAATAATACATTATAGAGTCAGAGATCATAGAAGAAGCCCTTTGGTCATCAAATCTGCACTGACCTATCTGCACTTATCCCAATTCTCTCAAACTAAACTGACTCACTGAAATAACTTCAGAGGCTGGTATTCCATCACCAACTCACTATTTAACATGTAGAGAGTCCTTGACACAGAGCCAGCTGTCAGAGTGAACAGGATGTCTGACTCTCTTGTTCCTATATGTCAGCCACGGTCTCCGATTGGACCAGATTAACAGCCTCAATCAAGGAACTCATTCCATGAAATTGACCTGGCTGACCTTGTTGCAGTCACTACATCCCTCCCCCTCTGAGTCCAAGGACATAGACCGGTTCATTTTTTTTGTAGCTCCTGGGACAGATTCCTCCAACTCTGCCTTTGATACGGGCAGCGTGTAATATACTGTAGCTTGTTTCTTGTGCCTTGAGTGCCTCGGAAGAAATTCATTCAGTTCTTCAGGCAGCAAAGGCATAGAGGCAGCGATTTCTGCCATCTCAGATAGATGGAGGGAGAGCCCATGGGTTCTGAAACAGTCAGTCAAGCTGTTGAGGAGCCAGGCATGTTTTGCATCTGCAGCATTTGTGAGTTGTTAGTTCATATGGTCCATGTATTTGTTAAGACTTACCCAAATGTTATGTGTTGCCTCAGGTAACAGGCATGGTTGACACATGCAGGGCCATTCCTGTGATTCCTCCATCAAACTTCATCCCCTGAAGTAATCTGTCCTTTTTGCTTAGTGGAGTCTTGTACTCTGATGCCGTGCTGCCCCCACCCCGACAAAAAAATCTATAGGCTGTTTCTTTCAGCCTACCTTCAGAGTTTGGACTGCTTCTTCTGTCAGACCGTTGGATGATGGTTGGTATGGAGCTGTCCTTCTATAACAAATACCATTTGACTTTAGGAAATATCAAATTCTCTGTTGGTAAATGATGGCCCATTATCTGTGACCAACGCTTCTGAGAGTCCATCAATCGCAAAAGATGCACACAGTTTTTCTGTTGTGGTCTCTGTATTTGATTAATGAATCAATGCATGTTCACCCACTTGGAGTGGGCATCCACTATGATTAAAAACATAGACACCATGAATGGACCTGTGTAGTTGACTGGTTACTGAGTGCAGGGTTTATGTGGCCATTTCCACAAATGTGGAGTTGTTGGAGGTAGTTTTTGTCCTTGTTGACACTCTGGGCAGTGCCTCAACAACATGGCTATGTCTGTGCCCAATTCTGGTCACCAGACAACTTCTCGCCAACATCACCATATTTGGAAACTCTTGATGGAGTTCTGTCAGTATCTGGTAATCTTTGCTGTGGACAATCATTCTTGCTCCCCATTATAATACGTCGTACTCAATGGTGATTTACTGTCCGCGTCCAGAAAGGTTTCGGTTCTGCTTGTGATGGCTTTTTGGTTTCCCCCATAACCACCAGCTGTTTTAGTTTTGCCAGGATCGGATTTTTCTGCATCCAAAGTCTTGATATTGTCAGCTGTGACTGAAAATGTGTCCAGAAATTAAAACCATTATGGACTGTTCCTATGGTGGTACCGCTAGTAGTATATCCGCCGATGGGAGGCAGGTTGATGCACCAGCATTTACTACTCAGCCTCCTGGACGGTGTTCCAACTTATTATATGCACTTAGTATTAGAGCCCACCGCTGAATTGGCCTGAAACTATGGGTAGCGCTGAGTTTTCCTCTTTAAGTAGACCTAGCAAGGGTTTGTGGTCTGTTATTAAAGGTATTGGTAAAATGCCCTGACTCAGAATATGACTGCAAAACCTTTCTTCTGTATATCTGAGCGTATTTACACTCTGTATTAGCTAAAGTTCTGGGTGCATATGCTATTGGGCATTCCTCTCCAATGGGTCACTTTTGTGCTAATACTACCCCGATGTCACGCCATATGGATATCTCTTTGGGTCATAGTGCCAACAACTTAGAGGATGATGGTGGTAACTTTGCTTCCCTGAAAACTGTTGATTGGCGATTGGCTATTGGCTGACCCTTTTCTTAACAATTGATACAAAGGTGCCAGGATGGAGGCCAGGTTATGTTTGAACTTACCATCATAATTCACCAGCCCAAGGAAATCTTTGGTACCGATGTGGGATCTGAGGCACCTTTTGATCACACTTGCTTTATCTTACAAAGGATGTAATCTATTCTTGCTGACTTTGCGGCCCAAGTAGCTCACTTGGGGTGCCTGGAACAGATATTTTTCCCTTCCCAGGGCATTGGAGAAGTGTCTAAGGACAATGTCCAAGCACATTATCCAGATAAATGACGACCTGAGGTAGACCGTGTAAAATGTTCTCCATCTGTTGGAAAAATTGCATAGGCTGACTATAGCCGAAATGGGCATTAATTGCAGCATACTTTTGGGAATCCTCCTTTAACCGCAATTGCAAGTGCACATGGCTCATGCCCAGCTTTATGAAGGGCAGCCCTCCTGCCAGCCTTTTGTATGAATCTTCTATGTGAAGGATTAGGTATTTATGTAGCTGCAAAAAGTAGTTTACTGTTTGTTTAGAATCCCCACAAAAGAGAACTGACCATCGGGCTTCGTAATTGGTGCGACCATTGCTGTCCATTTCACAGACTGGACTGGCTTGGTGATTCATTTTGCATTCTAACCTCCTGATTTCTGCCTTCACTTCTGCATATAGGGTAAATGGCACTGGATGGGCCTTTCAGAATTGTGGAATTGCTTCCTGATCAACATGCAAGGTGGACTTGGCACCTTTGATAGTCTCTAGACCTTCCTGAAAAACTTCTGGATTTTTAATAAGGACTTCGCTCAGATCAGCAATTTTCTAGTCAAAATATGGAGCCAATCAAGGTGAATCTTCTTCAGAGATAGTAGGAACTGCAGATGCAGGAGAATCTGAGATAACAAGGTATAGAGCTGGATGAACACAGCAGGCCAAGCAGCATCAGAGGAGCAGGAAAGCTGAATGTTTTGGCCTAGACCCTTCTTCAGAAATGGGGGAGGGGAAGAGGATTCTGAAATAAATAGGAAGAGAGGGGAAGGCGGATAGAAGATGGATAAAGGAGAAGATAGGTGGAGAGCAGACAGCCAGGTCAAAGAGGCGGAGGTGGAACCAGTAAAGGTGAGTGTAGATGGGGAGTTAGGGAGGGGATGGGTCAGTCAATCTTTTTCAACCAATTCTACCCCATCAAGCTTGAGCCCAAACCTTTTAATACAATCACTGCTAACTGAACTAGCTACTTCTCATAAGGGACTGGAGTTGTACCAAAACTCCCCAGTATAGGTTTTCAGTCGAGCTAAGGTGTTGTGCAAACTTAAGGGTTGAGCGAATTTTGTTAAAGACTTGTTCAGCAATTACTTAAAAAACCTTGCAGATATCGACCTCTATTAAAACCGGGTGACCATTTATCCAAATGTTTATTTTGATTGGTTCTGATTTGGATATTGCCAAGCAATTTACCTGTTTGAAGCTAGATCTAGGTGGACTTTCAAGGGTGTGTGCTGTCCTGGTCACTGAGTTCTCTGACTCAGTTTAGGTCTAGTGGGACTGTTTTGCTGTCTCAAGTCCATATACTACAATGGCTTGCTGGCCTGGATCCTGAAGAAAAGTTTAACTGTTTGGCTGAGGCTGGGCTTTGTTTTGGGGATTTGCAAGGATGTCCACTTGCATCAGAATATCCTATAACTCATATGCTCCACTTGCAGCATTTTACAATGATAAAGTCAGTTGTAGTGCCAACTTAAAGTCCAGCTGGGCTTCAGCTAGTAGGTGCTTTTGCATGGTTACATCATTAATCCCATATATCAAACAGTCTCTCAGCATCTGGTTAAAGGTTAAACCAAAGTCATGTGCCTCTGCCAGTCATTTAAACCTAGTCAAAAATCCTGATGTGGATTCCCCAGATCTCAAATTGCTGAGTAAAATGGATAGCATCTCAGAATTAGAGGCAGATTGGGGTCCTAATATACCTTAACTAAATCCATCAACTCTTGAAAGATTTTGGTGCCTGGTCCCTCAGGGAAAGTTAGGCTCCTAATCATTGATAAAGCTGTGGGTCCAGCAGCTGTCAAGAGAATTACTTGTTGCTTTTCATTTGCCGCAATGTCATTTGCCCGCAAAAATAACACATTCTTTCCACATGCAGTGTCCAATCTTTGACAGCAGGATTGAATGAGTCAAGCTTCCGAGATAGTGACGTGATGCCAAAAATGCTCACCCGAACTTAAAGACAAATGTTGTAATCAAATCTCTTCAGGAGAGTGCTTTTCTGTCCTCATGACTGAAATAACTCTACAGATGGTGCTATCCCATCAAGAGATCACCTTATATTTACAATGGAGAATCCTTGACACCATCAGCTCCCTCAGAGCCAGCTGTTAGAGTGAACAGGATATCTGACACTCCTGCTCTTATCCGTCAGCCAGGGCTCCCTGGTTGGACCAGGTTAACAGGTCTAAGCAGGGAACTCATTTTCTATGAGGTCCTCCAGGCTAAGCTAGATATAGCCACTACACTCACCATCTTGTTTGTGTTGTTGTTCTGATTTCAAGTGCTGTTCTATTAACTCAATTATATATTAGCTTTTCTAGCAGCTGTTTTTAACTCAACCTTAACTTTCAGCCAGTTAAATTAGCCTGACCTTGTTTTTTTTTTGACAAACCATTCATCATTTTGTATTATTCCACTTGATTCTGGTGATATTTACTGTTCACATATGCATGGACACTGCTGACAAATGAGAAAATAGGTGGAGAATGGGCACATGGCAGCCAAGCCAAGTTTTCGAGTCATGATCATACAGCTTAGAAACAGGCTTTTTAGCCACTCAGTCTCTGCTGACCAACAAATACCAAACTTTTAATAATCCCAGGAGCCAGCACTTGAACCAATGTCTATTATGACTTTGCATTTTAAGTACTTCTCCAAATGCTCCTTAAATGTTGCAAGAGCACCTGCTTCCCCCAACCCCTCAAGCATCACATTCCATTTATCTACTGCAGTCTGGGTGAGAAATTCATCTCTCAGATTGCCCCTTAACCTTTTACTTCTCACCTAGAACTGATGCCCTCTGCTCAAAAACGTGGCTGCCATGAGGAAGATCATGACTCTAATGATCTACTCAGTTTATGCCTTTCATATTTGTGGTTGTCAATCAGATTCAACCCCACCCCCATCCATCTACAAAGTATTAAATATATCTACCAGGGCCCCAGCAAATGCCTCCCGTTGGGATCTGTGATACGACTCATCAAGCTGTGGGAATTTTAGCACCTGTGTGCCCACAAAAGCACCAGGTAATCCTTATTAATCTTAATATGTTCTAAAACCTCAACATCTCAACTTAAATCCCCAGCTACAATGTCTGTCTCTTCTGCGAATACAGATTAGAAGTATTCATTTAAGACCCCACCCATGTCCACTGGTTCCGTGTTCAGGTTGTCCTTTGGTCTCCAGTAGGTCCCACCCTTTCCCTGGAAATCCTTCTACTCGTAAATGCTTTTTAAACACTTTGAAGTTTTCTTTTAGCCTGTTGCAAAAAGATATTCCATGATCCATGTTTGCTAGCCCACTGAAACTTAGCCACTTGGCTGACTTCATTTCCTAGGATCAGATCTAGCACTGCTGTATCTCCAGGAGGACTGCTTCCATACTGGCACAAAACGCTGGTCTGGATGCACCTAAAAAAAACTTCCATCTCATCTAATCCTTTCACACTAAGATGATCCCAGTTAATGTTAGCAAAGTTGAAGTCCCCGTTTCTGTCTCTCCTTTCTGTGATTTGCCTACATATATGCTCCTCTATCTCTCTTTGACTGTGGTGAGGCCAGTAGTATAGATTTTTTATCTTTATGCGGTAGAATGTTGTTTCTCATCACTGCAGTGATGGTTTCCTTTAACAGTAATGCAAGACCCCCCCCCCCCCCAACCATCTTGTCCAACACCGCCACCCCCCCCCAAAAAAAAATTAAAGATCATACCTGAAATTTCACCACCTTGGAATGTTGAGCTGTCTTTCCTTCAACCATGTATATCTCAGTGACTGCAGCAATGTCATATTCCCATGTGCTGATAAATGCTATAAGTTGTCCACCTTACAAGTCAAGCTCCATGCACTAAAATTGATACAATTTGGCTTTCTAGCCTCCCATGTGCCTTATGCTCCTTATTGTCTTCTGTGCCTGCTGGTCTATGCTAGCATTCTTTCTATAACTGATTAAACTTTGTCTCCAACTTTACGTCTATTCTGTGTTCTACCCCCATGCCAAATCCAGTTTAAAACCCCTCCACAGCATGAGGAAACATCACAGCAAAGATATTGGACCCATTCTGCTTCAGTTGCACCTGTCCCACCTACTGGAGAAGCTGTCCCAATAAGCCAAAAATCTAAAACTCAAAAGTTCTTTTGACACCTGCCATACTTTTTTTTTGAGCAGTAGAACTTAAACTAGAGAGGAGTAGGACCCTAGTTGATGGGTTCTGTTTCCAGACTAGTTTTGAGGCTTCTGCGTGAGATCAGATAATTTAGGATGTTTTGGAAATTGAACAGTCACTCATGCCTTTTTAGATTTACTCAGATTTAATAGGATAACTTTAATTATATTTTACATTAAGAAAGAATAAGTGTGTTTTAGTTTTCTTGGAATTTTCATGGGTTTGGTGCAGGAAATTGAGAGGTCCATTTGTTTGTTTTCATTTTTAATAACGTTTTACAGTGCTTTCAGTGAAGAATTGAAGGTGAGTAGTTCAGTGCATTTTTATATAAGAAGGGATAATACCTTTGCTGTTGCTTGCCAGTAGCAGGTTCAGGGATTAAATCAAGAGTTAGTCTCTCATTCAGTGGATGTGTGCCAGTCGCTGCTTGAACCTTGGTTTAGGGAAAGACAAGAAACTGGTGTTTGCTCAGAAATTAAAGAAATAGGGAGTTCAGTTTGCAGGTAGCTTTTTAGCTTCCTTTGAGACATAAAGCTGAAGGAAAAACCAATTAATTAATATGCAATTTGCTGGAAGATAACCAGGTGAAAGTATATTAGCTCCAGCAAAAGGCCTTGAGGAGAGCACTGTTAACTCTTCATTGGATGAATTTCATCCCTTGTTTTAACATCTATATTGAAATCTTTCAAACTTTTTAATCCAGTGTAGTATAGTTCACATTTATCTTGCTTAAATGTTTTATTCTGTTTAAAAGTACAGCCACCAATTTGTCAATATTTTCAGTAAATGACTTCCTTTTGTTTAAAGATCATTTAAGATCTATCAAGCTAGGTTTCACTTGGAGTCTGATGTGTTCATCACTTGTATCAGCCATGATCATAATAGAGTGGGGAATCCTCTTTCCATGTTCTGTTGATTTGAAATATGTGTTGTACCAGTTGGTTTTGTTTAAATCAATACCAATTTGTGTTAAATTGAGGTACTTGAGTGGTAGCACCAGTTTCCCTTAGAGGTCAGTGACATAGATGTAGATTTAAAGTAGTTAGCAAGAGGATTCAGAATTTGTTTCATGCAGAAGGTGATAATTTTGCAACTCATTACACAGAGGGTGATTTGAGGTAGAAACCCTCAATGCGTATAACTTGAATATTCATTTGAAGTGCTGTAACCTTTAGGAACATAGACTGAGCTAGAAAATGGAATGCTCTTTCTTGATTCTTAGTGATTCAGATGGCCTCCTCCTGTACTGTTTATTTTCAGTCAGTAATGATATATCTTAGCTTGAACATCATTGCATTCTCTCCTTTTATTAGTGTTTCTACTTTGGTTATGTCTCTTTAAAATTTTATTTCTGGACTAGGACAGAGGAATTAACATTTACTTTTTGTGGTAGGGGAATATATCAAAAACTGGAGACCAAGGTACTTTCTGTTGAAGACAGATGGATCCTTCATAGGATATAAGGAGAAGCCTCAAGATGCAGATTTACCATATCCTTTAAATAACTTCTCAGTGGCAAGTAAGTCTTTGTACAATCACATTTATTTTCTGATGTATGTAGTATTATTTCAGTGTAATTTCCAATAACAGTCAAATGCATTTTGCCCTCACATTTTTGCAAGTCCTTTAATTTTTTTGAACAAAAGGCTTGCGATTGAAATTTCTGGTGGTACTTTTACTGGACAGAATATTCCAGTATTATCCTTTTTGCACTCATGTATTCATGGTAAAGGAAATTCTAGAGGGAGAATATTACTGTTTAAAATGATTTTATCAGAGAAATGTGTAGTGATGACTCTACTTGATAACAGAACTTTTTTTGAGAAAAAGTGAGGCTGTCAGTATTTCTACGATGATGTGAACACAAATTGCAATCCCAAGACTTTAACTTTAGCTGTACACTGTGTTATTTGTAGATTAGTGTGGTACCTGCTTCTGTTTCAATATTACAGCATTATTTAATTTTAGTTTATCTCTATTCCAGCTTGTATCACGTGAATTTCATGTGGAAAAACACTTTGAGTTAGTTTGATCATCTTGACTTCACTTATAGTTACTCACCTATCTCGAATTAGTGTTATGTATCCTTTCTTAGATATATTTTCCTCCCAATTCTGTTGCAACATCTTGTCCAAAAAATGTTATTACATGGTAGCTACTCTGGACCATTCTGCTATTCAGCTGCTGCTCCATCTTCAACTTCACCTTATTGTTCAAGATATTGAAACATGCTACAACTAAATAAGTCCATATCCGTCAATCCCTTATCTTCCTTCCTGCTAATCAAAACGCCATTATTATCTATGATAATAGTGCGACTAAAATTCTCTTTAATCGCTCTCAAATTTGACAAGAATATCTGTACCGTCTGCCAGAAGGTCTTCCATTGATTGTTCATGGTACGACACTCCCTTGTTCCCTTACTTAACTATTTTGTAGCCACTCCACCTTCATAATGCATTCTACAATGTTTATATATCAGCTCAGGTGTACTCCAGGGTTCTTTTTGCACTTGTCATATTTCTAATCTGTCTGTTGCCCCTTACTGTATGATCAAGAAGCATGGGGTGAATAAGTGCTGATACTTTGCTTTATTTACCTCCATTGTCCTTCATATTATGCTCATCCTTTGTAGTGTTGACAGATTGCAGTGGACACAATTTTGTTCAATTCACCTGCTATTTGCTTTCTTTACATTAACAAACTGAAATTGGGGAATTAATAGAGAACCAATGCTCATTTTAATTACTTAATTGTTAAATACCTGCAGAAATTCTAAACTGCTTTTGTTTCTAGCTAGCTTTCTCTGGTACTCCAGTTTGTAGAGTCGTATTCATTTAGCCATTCCTTTTATTCTTAACATTTTTTCTATGTTCTGTCCTGCCGTTCGTGTCTGCAGGATTATTTACTGGTTCTTTTAATCTGATATGATCATTAAACTTCCATCATTAGCTATGGATGCTTTATTCTCCCTTGAAATCTGATTCATCTCTCTCAATGTATCTTTTCTGACAGTTCTGAAAATCTCCTTAAATGCCTGTCATTACATCTCTGATTTATTCCTGAACCAAGTTATTCACTTCACTTTGCCCAGCTCTCTATTCATGCCCTCATAATTGACTTTTTTTATATTTAAAACATTAGTGTGTCAGCCACTCTTTTCTCCTTTACGCTGAATGTGAAACTCAGTCATTTATAGTAATCGCTGCTACCTAAGGGAATCTTCATTAAGGTCATTAATTAACACTGTCTCATTACACGTTACCAGATCTAGTTTGGCCTGCTCTCTGGTTGGCTGTGGAATATACTTCTCTCAAATTTTTCATAAAACAACCTATGAACTCCTGATCTAGGCTTATTTTGCCAACGAAATTCGACAGATGTGTACATAGATCACCCATGATTATCTTTCTACCTTTGTCACAAGCTGGCATTATCTTTTGCTATCTACCCTGTCTGTTTTCTTTGGAGGGTGCAGTAAATGACCCCCATAAGTTACTTCCCTTTACTATTTCTGATCTCTATCCAAATGATTCTATATCCTGATCTCTAAAACTATGCTCATTTCAATCCGCTTTTGCTGATAAACAATTAGTCCTCTTATTCTGTCCCCTTTGCACTCTCAGTATTATTTCTAAGTAGCGCTCAATGCGTTTCTCTTCTGTCCACCTGCTTTTATCGTCTTAGAGTCAGAGTTGTGCTACATGGAAACGGACCCTTTGGTCCAACTGGCCCATTCCAACCAGATGTCTTAAATTAATCTAGTCCCATTTGCTAGCATTTGGCCCATATGCCTCTAAACACATCATCTTCATATACCCATCCAGATGCCCTTTAAATGTTGTTATTGTACCAGCCTCCACCACTTCCTCTGGTAGCTCATTCCATACATATGCCACTCCCTGTGTGAGAAAGTTGCTTGTTAGGTCTCTTTTTAAATATTCCCCTCTCACCTTAAACTAGGCCTCCTTGTTTTTGACGTCCCACACTGGGCTAAAGGCTGTGGTTATTCATGGTATCCATGCCCTCATAATTTTATAAACCTCTATGAGGCTACCCCTCAGCCTCCGACACTCCAGGGAAAATAGCCCCAGCCTATTCAGCCTCTCCCTGTAGCTTAAACTCTCCAAACCAGGCAACATCCTTGTAAATCATTTCAGGACCCTTTCAAGTTTCACAGCATCCTCCCTATAACAGGGAGACCAGAATTGCATGGAGTATTCCGAAAGTAGCCTAACCAATCGTCCTGTACGGCCACAACATGACCTCCCAACTCCTAATCTTAATACCTTCACCAGTAAAAGTAAGCTTACTAAATACCTTCTTTATTACCCTATCTACCTGTGACCACTTTGAAGGAACTGTGAACTCAGTCTAAAGTCTCTTTGTTCAGCAACGCTCCCCAGGACCTTGCTGTTAAGCATAGAAGTCCTGCCCTGATTTGCCTTTCCAAAAGGCTGCACCTCACATTTATCTAAATGAAATTCGTCGGCCACTCCTCAGCCCAGTGGCCCATCTGATCAAGGCCCTGTTGGACTCGGACGTAACCTTCTCCATTATACACGACACCTCCAATTTTGGTGTGATCTACAAACTTACTAAACATACCTCCTATGTTCACGTCAAAATCATTTCTATAAATGATGAAAAGCAGTGCCCTTAAATGAATAATAACTTTCTGCATTTCCATGGTAGCAAAACGAAAGCCAGCATGTTTATACTGTGATGTAAAGTGTATGATATATAAACATTTTAGTATGGATTATTTTGGGTTTTTGAAATTTGTCGTGGCAGGTGGGTTTACTAAGTGATTGATAACAAAGTGTGGAGATGGATGAACACAGCAGGCCAAGCAGCATCTCGGGAGCACAAAAGCTGACGTTTCAGGTCTAGACCATTCATCAGAGAGGGAGATGGGGAGAGGGAACTGGAATAAATAGGGAGAGAGGGGGAGGCGGACCGAAGATGGAGAGAAAAGAAGATAGGTGGAGAGGAGAGTATAGGTGGGGAGGTAGGGAGGGGATAGATCAGCCCAGGGAAGATAGACAGGTCAAGGAGGCGAGATGAGGTGGTAGGTAGGAAATGGAGGTGCGGCCTGAGGTGGGAGGAAGGGATGGGTGAGAGGAAGAACAGGTTAGCGAAGCGGAGACAGGCTGGGCTAATTTTGGGATGCAGTGGGTGGAGGGGATGAGCTGGGCTGGTTTTGTGATGCAGTGGGGGGAGGGGAAGAACTGGGCTGGTTTTGGGATGCAGTGGGGGAAGGGGAGATTTTGAAGCTTGTGAAGTCCACATTGATACCATTTGCTGCAGGGTTCCCAAGCAGAATATGAGTTGCTGTTCCTGCAACCTTTGGGTGGCATCATTGTGGCACTGCAGGAGGCCCATGATGGACATGTCGTCCGAGGAATGGCAGGGGGAGTTAAAATGGTTTGCGACTGGGAGGTGCAGTTGTTTGTTGTGAACCGAGTGGAGGTGTTCTGCAAAGCGGTCCCCAAGCCTCCACTTAGTTTCCCCAATGTAGAGGAAGCCACACCGGGTACAATGGATACAATATACCACATTGGCAGATGTGCAGGTGAACATCTGCTTGATCTGGAATGTCATCTTGGGGCCTGGGATAGGGGTGAGGGAGGAGGTGTGGGGACAAGTGTAGCACTTGCTGCGGTTGCAGGGGAAGGAGGGGGAGTGTGGAGTGGACAAGGGAGTCGCGGAGAGAGTGGTTTCTCCGGAAGGCGGACAAGGGTGGGGATGGAAAAATGTCTTGGGTGGTGGGGCCGGATTGTAGATGGCGGAGGTGTCGGAGGATGATACGTTGTATCCGGAGGTTGGTGGAGTGGTATGTGCGAACGAGGGGGATCCTCTGGGGACAGTTGTGGCGGGGGCGGGGTGTGAGGGATGTGTTGCGGGAAAGGCGGGAGACGCGATCAAGGGCGTTCTCAACCACTACAGGGGGGAACGTTGCGGTCCTTGAAGAACATGGCCATCTGGGATGTGCGAGAGTGGAATGCCTCACCCTGGGAGCAAATGGACATCAGTTTCTAGCTGGTTACCTGAGATGGAGACTGAGAGGTCCAGGCAGATGAGGGATGTGTTGGAGATGGCCCAGGTGAACTTGAGGTTGGGGTGGAAGGTGTTGGTAAAGTGGATGAACTGTTTGAGCTCCTCTGGGGAGCAAGAGGCGGAGCCGATACAGTCATCAATGTTACGGAGGAAGAGGTGGGGTTTGGGGCCTGTGTAGGTGCGGAAGAGGGATTGTTCCACGTAACCTACGAAGAGCCAGGCATAGCTTGGGCCCATGTGGGTGCCCATGGCCACCCCCTTTGTCTGAAGGAAGTGGGAGGAATCGAAAGAGAAGCTGTTGAGTGTGAGGACGGGTTCGGCTAGGCGGATGAGGGTGTCGGTGGAGGGGGATTGGTCAGGCCTGCGGGACAGCAAGAAGCGGAGGGCCTTGAGGCCATCTGCATGAGGAATACAGGTGTATAGGGACTGGACGTCCATGGTGAAAATGAGGTGTTGGGGACCAGGGAATTGGAAGTCCTGGAGGAGCTGGAGGGTGTGGGTTGTGTCACGGACATAGGTAGGGAGTTCCTGGCCCAACGGGGAGAAAATGGAGTCCAGATAGGTGGAGATGAGTTCGGTGGGGCAAGAACAGGCTGAGACAATGGGTCGACCAGGTCAGGCAGGTTTATGGATTTTGGGAAGGAGATAGAAACAGGCTGTGCGGGGCTGGGGAAAAATGAGGTTGGAGGCTGTGGGTGGGAGGCCCCTGAGGTGATGAGGTCATGGATGGTGTTGGAGATGATGGTTTGGTGCTCGGGGGTGGGGTCATGATCAAGGGGGCGGTAGGAGGTGGTGTCGGAGAGTTGGCGTTTGGCCTCGGCGATGTAGAGGTCAGTGCACCATACTACCACTGCGCCACCCTTGTCTGCGGGTTTGACGGTGAGGTTGGGGTTGGAGCGGAGGGCTGCCCGTTCTGCGGGGGAGAGGCTGGAGTGGGTGAGAGGGGTGGAGAGGTTGAGGCGGTTGATGTCTCGACGGCAGTTGGAGATGAAGAGGTCAAGGGAGGGTAGGAGGCCTGGTGGTGGTGTCCAGGAAGAGGACTTGTGTTGGAGGTGGGTGAAGTGGTCAGTGGAGGGAGGATTAGGCTCCCGGTTAAAGAAGTAAGCGTGGAGGCGAAGGCGGCGGAAAAACTGCTCGTTGTCCAAATGTGACTGGTATTCGTTGATGTGTGGGTGGAAGGGGACAAAGGTGAGCCCCTTGCTTAGGACTGACCATTCATCCTCAGTCTGTGGGAGGTCTGCGGGGATGGTGAAGATGCGGCAGGTCTCAGTGTGGCTGTCTTCTCTGGGGTTGCTGGCTGTGGAAGTTGTGGGCAGGGTTCCGTCGGCGTCGATTGTGGACGGAGTGGAGTGGGCGGCAGCAGCAGCGGTGAGGGTGATTTGTGTGGTGTTAGTTCTGGAAGTGGAGGCGGTGACTGCAGCAGCGGTCGCGTACGCGGTCCCGGAAGTGGTATGCCCGGCGGTGGTGGATGTGACGTCATCGGTTGGGTCACCGGCCGTGTCATCATGGTCAGTGGCAGCGGATACGTGGTGGGGGAGGGGCAGGGACAGGCTTGGGATTTGGGAGGTGCTGGAATCCTCTTGTGGGTGGCAGGAGCCAGTGAGTTTGTTGTACTTACGATTTTTGGTGTCCAGTAAAGCTGAGTAGAACTGGGTGTTCAGTCTGTGGATCCTGCGGAGGATAAAAAAAGGCAGAGGTCCTTTGCAGGTCTGGGAGAGGGAGGCTGTGAGCTGGGGCAGGCTGGATTGCAGATGCCGGTGCATGGCTGCGAGTGTCTGTTTCAGGACTCACAGGGATAAATGCTTCTGAAGGGTCTGACTGCTCTGGGTGCAGGGGTGGTCACGGTTGGGGCCAAATTGGGAAGGCTTGAATGTAGACTGTAGTCCACTGGGGATGATCCGGTTCCTGAGGAAGGTGATGTGACTGTGGTACCTGGTTTGCTTCAGGACTAAGTGATAGAACAGGTTTAATGATTAATTTGCAACATGTTTTACCGCCATGGTGACATTTTAAAAAAAAGAGTTAGAGACTCCCTGGAGAGAAATGGTGATTTGTTTCCATGGGAGAATTTACATGTGAACAAAATAAATTGGGTTTAGAATTGGACTATCAGATTGAAGATTCTGGAATTTTTATAGACTTAGGGAAAATACCCGTAAATTATGGGGAATAAAAGCTTTTTGGCTTCAGTTTAGGGTAGTTTGTAGAAGTCTTAGCTGAAACTCAATGTGTAAAACAGTTGCTTCTGAGAAAGTGTGTGTGTTTAGGAATGTTAAGAAAGAGGTTACTTCAGTGTAAGGAGTTTATTTTTAGAGTTTCAGAATTTGGTTAAGACTCAGAAGAGGTTATATGAAGCTGAGAAAATCTAAGCTGTATGAAAACTCGAGGAAGAGTTTGTCAGATTCTCATGATAGGGATTTGAAGCCACAATTAAATTAAGCTCTGTACATGTGAAAAAAGAAATTCTCTTGGGTGTGAGTACTGTAAAGGAGTGTTGTTGTGATTCATGGGATTATATTGTTACATGTTTTGAAATCTTTAAATTTGTGTTTTTAGTCTATTTTATCTTTTTAGTGTAAACTTCTGCTTGATTGTTGAACCTGAATCCACAGCATTGACTGTTTGTGGTTTAGGGAAGACCATCTCATCAAAAGCAAAAAAAATCGATCTTCCCAGATCCCAGCCTGGAATCTGACTTGTTCAGTCATTTAAAGTAAAGATAAAGTTGTGACAGTCTCAGAGGACATGCAAGCTGCTCTCATTAGAGAGAGATGACTGGTGGTTAACTTGATGGTCACTGCACCTCAGCTGAGATCTTCACTCTGAACTTCTGAAAGTTTGCAGAATAGAGTTCCAGTCATAAGAATTGTGTGAAATACCTTAGCCTAGTTAATGCTGTTTGTATTGATCAGTGTCTTCAGGAATCAAGCAAGATACAATCCCATGTGTCTATGATGCTGTGAATTGCTGAAACTGCTTAAGTGCACTTGTTGGTTACATCTCTGTTTTTCTTTTAATTTATCCCTTAACTGTTTGTCTGTCTATGAGAGTGTTGAAATTGAAAAAGATCAGATTTAAATCACGAACATGGATTAGATAGCCATGTTCTTTAAATTTGCTCAGCTAAAGCTACTAGATTGATAATATATTGTTTTATTTTGATTGATTAACGTTTAAAGTTGGTGTTTAGCATCACTTGTTCATAATGTCTGGTTAAAAACCTAATTTTGAGGTTTATTGAATGCTTTGATTTTACTGTGTTGTGAATACAGAGATAGGGAGGATAATTTAGTTTGGCAGTCTGTTTCAGTGTAAAATAATTCGGAATTCATCTGTGATGCTAGAATGGTGGCAACATAGGTCGGGATTTGGATTTTGGTATGCCTTAGAGTGGGTAATCTGACACCCAAGTTTGTACACAGACTTGGCATTGGAAATTGTTGAAGGCTTTTGAATGTGTCTGAAGTTTCTCTGCTAAAGTTGCAGGGTGTAATTAAAGTAGATCTGTATAGTTAGTTGGCAAACTGGAAGTAAAGTAGCCAGACTAAGCTAAGGCTATAGATCTAATAAGGAAAGAGTTAGGTTTAGTGGAAACAGAAAAGCCAAGTGTTACAGGCAGTCCGTTTGATGCATAAGTGAATTCTGAGGTGCAGTTAACAAAGGGAAAACAAGAAATTGGAGATAGAATTCTAAAAGCCAGCCAAAGAACAAAGGGGCAGTAAGAAGATAGGAAAAAGAGAGTGCGAGAACAAGAATTTAAATCTCACAGGATGTAGTTTAGGTAAGTTAAACCAGAGGTATTAGTGACTTGGAATAGGAAAGTTCCAGCTATAATCTGTGGTTAAATCAGGAGATATTCAACATAGTGCAGGCTTTACCAACATTTTGAAGAGAATGTTGTGGAAGCATGTTTCATATTGTGAAAATAGCGACCCAAATGAAGTGGCCAAAAGAAGATTGGACCTTGCTCATGCCAATTAAGTTAACTAGTAAAGCGTAAGAGATTAATGCATCCCTGTTGGAAGAATGATCAAGGGATTATGCTGGGGTTAAAGGAATATTCTAAGCATATATGAGTTAGTTCTGGAAGCATACAGGCAGGGGCTTTGAAACTTACAAAAATCGCCTGGACAAGCTTTTATGTTGAGTTTGAGAAAGCTAAATAAAATCTTGACAAGTGGATAAGCGTATTAGAGCCGAAGAATATTTGTAATGCTCTCAGAGAAATTTTTCCATTTAGAAGATTTTCCATTCAGAAAACTGCGCTACCTTATGTGATCAGAGCTTAAGTAAAAGACAAAAAGGTAGCAGTGTCAAGGGACAGAGTAGAGAGTGGGCAGTAGGGAACACCCCAAGAACTCTTCAGATTAAGAAAAAAATTGCTGAGTTTGGAAGTTTAAATGTTTCTATTGTAATAAGTTAGGCTATGTGCTTTCAGAATGTTGGAAGTTGCAAGATAACCCAGCGGGACTTAGTAAAATGTCAAAAAAGGGAACTCAAAAAGATAGTACCATGGACCTAGTTGTAGCTCTCACTATTACAAAACTACCAGAGGTAAATTCTATCATTAGGTTAAAACAAAAATTGCTCAACCACTTGAGAGATGCACAAAATTTTTTGTTGAAAGGGAAGGTGAGGTAGCTAAACCCATAGCCATAGCTGATGACGTGATTACTTTTAGTAGAGAAACACTTTGTTTTCCAAACACAGAGTTTGATGCTGAGTCAAGATATTAACAAATGGGATTGGTGGAGAATATATTTCATTTCCAATATATAATGGGCCGAATGGCTTATTTCCACACTGTAGAGATTCTATGATTCAATATGAACTACAACTGGAGTGTGATTTGATATCAGGAGAAGTCAGCCATAAAGACATTACCTATTGAGGGGAGTATACTTTCTTCTAAATAATGATGTGGCAGGATGAAAGGCCATAGCTTCACCCATAATTAGAACATCCAAAGGAGGTTCATGAACACTTGTGGGAACATGTTTCTGGTATTTTTTTCCCTTGTATGTAGTAATTAGAATGGTGGTTAAATAAAATCTATTAACAAACATTGATTTGACATCACAAACAATTGAAAGGGTACTTGAAATTTTCCTGAAAGCTGAAAATAACTCAGGCAGTGTTTGATATGACATCACTAATTGAAACACAAAATAATTCCTGAATTAAGTACATGAACAGACAGCTCATATGGAGGTAGAGGATGAAGGAGTTCCAGAGTGCTGATGAAGCGGAGACCCCCTCACAGACCCACAGGTGAATAATGTATGGTTGCAAATCAGATAGTAGTATCTTCCTGTAATAGCTGGGCAGGATTGTGAGCAGCATATGAAATTTCCATGGCAGGGCAAATGGGGATTCAAACAAACTCAGGCATCCATAAGCTGATGTTTTCCCTGGCCAAAACCGAGTAAAGATGTTGAGCAGTTTTATAAAACATGCCATATTTGTCAAGTTGTAGGTAAAATTCAACATGTAATTAAACCCCAATTCCCATACTGGTTTTTGAGGAACTATTCAGTCATGTACTATTGGATTGCGTAGCGTCATTGTCTAAAATGGAAGTCAGAAATGAATATATCCTGATTATTACGGATATGTCACTTCAATTTCCCTTGAGGACTTGTAGAGCTGAAGTGATGGTGGAAAAACCTGAGAGATGGCAAGAACTGCAGATGCTGGAGTCCGAGACAGCACAGTGTGGATCTGGGAGGATCACAGCAAGGTCCTGACCTGAAGCATCAACCATCCTGCTCCTCTGATGCTGCCTGGCCTGCTGTTTCACCCGCTCTACACAGTGGAAAAACCAAAGAGTTTTTCACTTACAGTCTACCAATGGAAATGCAATCTGATTGAGGATCAAACTTTGTGAAAGCATTTTCAACATTTCACCAGTAGTTTAGGGATTTGACAACTGAAATCAAATGTCCATTGAACCAAGGTGCTTTGGAGAGGTATCACCAGACTCCAAACCAATTGTAATGCGTGTCCAAAGGATTGGGACATGGGTTAGATTTTCTCTTGAACAAAAACGGAAGTTGCTGGAAAAGCTCAGTTACTGTTTCAGAATTGAGGAAGGGTCATTGAACCTGAAACAGCAGCTCTGATTTTTCTTCTTACAATCTGCCAGAGCTGCTGAGCTTTTCCAGCAACTTTTGTTTTTGTTCCTGATTTACAGCATCTGCTGTTCTTTTGGTTTTTATTTAGGTTTTCTCTTATTTACACCCAGAGATTCTCTGACTGAATCGGCTGGCTTCAGCCCATTTGAATTAGTTTATGGCCATGAAATAAGAGGATGACTAAAACTGATTAGAGAAAAATTAAGTCAGAAAAACTCATCTTCAGTGTCAGATTATGTGTCCACGTTTTCAAAAGGTCAAAAGTAAAGTTGTGCAGAAACATTTGTAAACTTGCAAAATAAAACTAGAGTGGGCAGATAAATGTGTGACAACCCGAAATTTCAAAGCAGGAGATGAAGTTTTTGATTCTGTTGCCTTTACAAGGTGATCTACTAAAAGCAAAATTCAGTGATTCCTACAAAGGAGTTAAAAGGTTAGTAAGGTGGTATCTAATTAATACCTCTGACTGTAGGAAAACAAATTGAATATGTGATGTGACAATGTTGAAACAATACTGTAATAGAGATGATGAGAAAGTACAGGTGTGTCAGGTAGTAAATATAATACAGGAAGGTAAAAGAAAGAGGGACGAAAACAAAGAAGTGGGCATTTCCCATAGTAAACTTCCTACTTTTAATAAATTTGAAAACATCCTCCTATCTGGAGAAACATCAACAGAGAATGTAATGAAATTGCTCAGAAAATGCAAAGAAGTTGGAAAAAATTATACTTGGACAGTGGGTATTGCATTAACTAAACATGATGTTAATGTAGGTAATTCAGATTTTCTAGGCCTGAAACATCATCTTTCGTGCTCCTGCGATGCTGCTTGGCCTGCTGTGTTCATCCAGCTCCACACTTTGTTATCTCAGGATATCATGTAGTGGTTTTTATAAGGCTTTGGTTAGGCCACACTTGAGTATTACGTTCAGTTCTGGTTACCATATTATAGGAAGGATGTGGAGGCTTTGGAGAGGGTGCAGAAGAGGTTTACCGAAATGCTGTCAGGATTAGAGGGTCTGAGCTATAAGGAAAGGCTAGAAAAACTCAGGTTGTTTTCTCTGGAGCAGCAGAGGCTGAGGAGAGACTTGATCGAAATTTATGAAATTGAGATGCATAGGTAGGATTGACAGTCAGAGCCTTAAGAGTTGAAATGTCTAATGCAAGGGGGCCTGCATTTAAGGTGAGAAGGGTAATGTTCAAAGGGGATGTGAGGGGCACGTGTTTTTTTGCACGAGTTGTTGGAGTCTGGAATGTGCCACCAGGGTTGGTGTTGGAGATGGTACAACAGTGACATTTCAGGGACTTTTAGATAAGCACATGAATCTCTAAGAAATGGAGGTATAAGGACCAAGGGAAGGCAAAAGAGATTAGTGTAATTTGGCATCGTGTTTGCCACAGCATTGTGTGTTGAAACACCCGTTCTTGTGCTGTATTGTTCTGTGTTCTAAATGCAGTGAATGTCCAAAGGGACTTGGGGGTTCAGGTGTGTTGATATGTAAAATTTCACAAACAGGTGCAGAAAATATTAAAAAAAAATAATGGAATGCTAGGCTTTATATCTAGAGAACGGGAGTGCAATGGTGCAGAAATTATGCTGCAGTTATACAAAAGCCTAGTTAGACCCCACTGTGAGCAGATCTGAGTGCCACACCTTAGGAAAAAGATATTGGGTATTCAGGTCAGAGGGGTGGTCATGGGTACCCGTGGTTATGCCTATCTCTTCATGGGGTACGTCGAACATTCCTTGGTCCAGTCCTATTCTGGCCCCCACCCACAACTCTTTCTCCAATATATTGTTGATATCATTGGTGCTGCTTCCCTTTCCTGTTCTTAATTGGAAATGTTTATCGATATCGCTTTCAGTTTCCACCCTACCGTATCTTTCACCTGGTCTATCTCTGACTCCTTCCTTGACATTCCTGTTTCCATTTCTGGGGATAGTCTGCCCACTGTTATCCATTGCAAACCCACTGACTCCCAGTTACCTGGACTATGCATCCTCCCACCCTGCTTCCTGTAAAGACTCCATTCCATTCCCTCAGTTCCTCCGCCTCTGTCATATATGTTCAGGCGAGGCTAACTTTGATAAGGGAGACTCTGAAATGCTAACCTTCTTCCTCGACTGAGGACTACCCAGCACCATTGTCAATGGGGTCTTCAGCCGAGTTCAACCCATCTCCTGCACTTTCACCCTCACCCCACCGGCATCCACATCCAGAAGATCATCAGACTTCATTTTTGCCACCTCCAGCAAGATGCTACCACCAGACACATCTTTCCCTATCCTTCCTCATCCACCTTTCACAGGGACCGTTCCCTCTGGAACATCCTGATCCACTCTTCCTTCACCTCCAACAGCTCTCCACAGCCCCATGGCACCTTCCCCTGCAACCGGCAAAGGTGCAACATCTGCCGATTTACCTCCTCCGTCCCCTGTATCCAAGGACCCACATACCTTCCAGGTGAAGCAACACTTCACCTGCACTTCCCAGAATTGAGTCTACTGCATTCACTGCTCACAATGTGGTCATCTCTACATTAGGGAAACAAAGCATAGATTGGGTGACTGCTTTGCAGAACACCTACATTCTGCTTGCCGAAAAGACCCTGAGCTTCCAATTGCTTGCCATTTTAATACACCATCCTGTACCCTGGCCAACGTCTCTGTCTCTGGCTTGTTGCAGTGTTCCAATTAAGTTCAGCGCAAGCTGGAAGAACAACACCTCATTTTCCACTTGGTGACCCTGCAGCCCTCTGGACTCAATCTTGAGTTCAATAATTTTAGGGCCTAAACTCTCCTATGCCCTAGGCCCCTACCCCACATACAGCAGGCCTTGATATCATATAGCCTGCTATTACACACTACCTATTGTTAGTCACTAACGTTTCCCATTAACAACTACTCACCCTCCTAGCCAGATTGTTATCAACTCCTTTATCTATGCAACTACTCTTTTCTGTCTTTGGGCTCTATCCTACTGTTTACTCCCTGTCCCATCCTCCTTCCTATTTTCTGCATATAAACTGACATTTTCCTAGGTATCATCAGTTCTGTGAGAGGGTCACCAGGCCCGAAACATTAACTCTGATTTTCTCTTCACAGGTGCTGCCCGACCTGCTGAGCTATTCCAGCAACTTTTGCTTTTGTTAGTGAATGATATATTGGCCCTGGAGGGAGTATAATATAGATTTACAAGAATGATACCTGGACTAAAAGGTTTTGAGGAGAGATTACCCAAATTAGGCCTGTTTTCCCTACAATTTAGAAGGCTCTTAGATAACCTTCACTATCCACTACACCATCAATTTTGGTATTACCTGCAAACTTACTAACACTCATCCAAATTCTGTATATAAAGGGGAGCAACAGTGGACCGATCCTTGTGGCACACCACTGGGCATAGGCCTTCTATCAGCAACAACCTTCTATCACTAGCCTCTGTCTCCTAGAATTTTGTATCCAACTGGCTAGCAGATCTCCTCGGATCCCATGTGATGTAACCTTACTAACCAGTCTACCATATGGAACTTTGCCAAAGGCCTTACTAAAGTCCATGGAGTGTTTTGGACCAGACCAAATCCCCTTCAGCTATTTTAAGGACATAACCTAGACCCTAACTTTTATCTTATTTAAAGGCAAGTGTAAGATGTTGTGATTCACATGTAATTCGATGGGTTATGCTACTCTGTTTTAAGCAAAATGCACTTTCTTTTATTCTTACACTCAGTTAACATACACTAATTCTTCCTTGTTTTAACTTTATTGGAAAACTTAACAGAAGAATAGATTATTTAACTACCAAACAGCAACTGTTCAGCTGTAGTAACATCCCATAAATGAACCCTTGGCAAAGGCAAATTAAGGACAACAAATAGTCTCACATTTGATGTTTCTCCATTCCAGGAGAAAACAACATCAAGAGAAAATTCTAGCACAGAGATCACTCTGACTTTTTGCTGTTACTGAGAGAGAGATATAGCAGCTTCCACAGCCAACTACAAAACCCCAACAGCTGCAAATTAAACTAAAACCCTGGTTCTGAGGGAGCCTAATTCCAGTCATCATGCTGCTTCTTTTGTTCGAACAGTTTACAATAAAACAAATGCAGGGCCTCAAAGGCGGTTTACTATATTGTCTTGGAAGAGATAACTTTGCATCTCTGGCTCAAAACATATTTTCCAAAAACAAAAGGACAAAACACACCTCTTAAAGCCATAGTATTTTCCCACCTCCTCTTCTCTCCCCCTCACCTTAAAAAAAATGAACCATCAAAGATAGCTTCACTTTTGAAAACCTTTAGTCTCACAGTAGAACATAGAACATAGAACAGTACAGCACAGAACAGGGCCTTCAGCCCACAATGTTGTGCCGACCATTGATCCTCATGTATGCACCCTCAAATTTCTGTGACCATATACATGTCCAGCAGTCTCTTAAATGACCCCAATGACCTTGCTTCCACAACTGCTGCTGGCAACGCATTCCATGCTCTCACAACTCTCTGCGTAAAGAACCTGCCTCTGACATCCCCTCTATACTTTCCACCAACCAGCTTAAAACTATGACCCCTCGTGCTAGCCATTTCTGCCCTGGGAAATAGTCTCTGGCTATCAACTCTATCTATGCCTCTCATTATCTTGTATACCTCAATTAGGTCCCCTCTCCTCCTCCTTTTCTCAAATGAAAAGAGACCGAGCTCAGTCAACCTCTCTTCATAAGATAAGCCCTCCAGTCCAGGCAGCATCCTGGTAAACCTCCTCTGAACCCTCTCCAAAGCATCCACATCTTTCCTATAATAGGGCGCCCAGAACTGGACGCAGTATTCCAAGTGCGGTCTAACCAAAGTTTTATAGAGCTGCAACAAGATCTCACGACTCTTAAACTCAATCCCCCTGTTAATGAAAGCCAAAACACCATATGCTTTCTTAACAACCCTGTCCACTTGGGTGGCCATTTTAAGGGATCTATGTATCTGCACACCAAGATCCCTCTGTTCCTCCACGCTGCCAAGAATCCTATCCTTAATCCTGTACTCAGCTTTCAAAATCGACCTTCCAAAATGCATCACCTCGCATTTATCCAGGTTGAACTCCATCTGCCACCTCTCAGCCCATCTCTGCATCCTGTCAATGTCCCGCTGCAGCCTACAACAGCCCTCTACACTGTCAACGACACCTCCGACCTTTGTGTCGTCTGCAAACTTGCTGACCCATCCTTCAATTCCCTCGTCCAAGTCATTAATAAAAATTACAAACAGTAGAGGCCCAAGGACAGAGCCCTGTGGAACTCCACTCACCACTGACTTCCAGGCAGAATATTTTCCTTCTACTACCACTCGCTGTCTTCTGTTGGCCAGCCAATTCTGTATCCAAGCAGCTAAGTTCCCCTGTATCCCATTCCTCCTGACCTTCTGAATGAGCCTACCATGGGGAACCTTATCAAATGCCTTACTGAAGTCCATATACACCACATCCACAGCTCGACCCACACCTCCGACCTTTGTGTCGTCTGCAAACTTGCTGACCCATCCTTCAATTCCCTCGTCCAAGTCATTAATAAAAATTACAAACAGTAGAGGCCCAAGGACAGAGCCCTGTGGAACTCCACTCACCACTGACTTCCAGGCAGAATATTTTCCTTCTACTACCACTCGCTGTCTTCTGTTGGCCAGCCAATTCTGTATCCAAGCAGCTAAGTTCCCCTGTATCCCATTCCTCCTGACCTTCTGAATGAGCCTACCATGGGGAACCTTATCAAATGCCTTACTGAAGTCCATATACACCACATCCACAGCTCGACCCTCATCAACCTTTCTAGTCACATCCTCAAAAAACTCGATAAGGTTTGTAAGGCATGACCTACCCCTCACAAAGCCGTGTTGACTGTATTTGATCAAGCCATGCTCTTCCAGATGGTCATAAATCTTATCCCTCAGAATCCTTTCTAACACCTTGCAGACGACAGACGTGAGACTTACCGGTCTATAATTGCCGGGGATTTCCCTATTTCCTTTCTTGAAGAGAGGAATTACATTTGCCTCTCTCCAGTCCTCAGGTACGACTCCAGTGGAGAGCGAGGATGCAAAGATCTTCGCAAGTGGCGAAGCAATTGCATTTCTCGCTTCCCAAAGCAGCCGAGGACAAATCTGATCTGGGCCTGGCGACTTGTCAGTCTTAATGTTTGACAAAATTTTCAGCACATCAGCTTCGTCTATCTCTATCCATTCCAGCATGCACACCTGCTCTTCAAAGGTTTCATTCACTACAAAGTTCGTTTCTTTCGTAAAGACAGAAGCAAAAAACTCATTTAGGGCTTCCCCTACCTCCTCAGGCTCCACACACAAGTTCCCTATGCTATCCCTGATCGGCCCTACTCTTTCTTTGACCATTCTCTTATTCCTCACGTAAGTGTAAAATGCCTTTGTGTTTTCCCGGATTCCTTCTGCCAAGCCTTTCTCGTGCCCCCTCCTGGCTCTCCTCAGACCATATTTGAGCTCCTTCCTTGCCTGCATGTAATCCTCTCTAGCTGAACTTGCCCCTAGCTTCCTCCACCTTATGTAAGCTACCTTCTTCCTTTTCACTAGAAGCTCCACCGCTCTCGTCATCCAAGGTTCCTTAATCTTACCCCTTCTTGCCTGTCTCAGAGGGACATATTTACTCATCACTCCCAACAACTGTTCCTTAAACCGTCTCCACATGTCTATAGTTCCCTTACCATGGAACAACTGCTCCCAGTCCATGCTTCCTAACTCATGTCTAATCGCATCATAGTTTCCTCTTCCCCAATTAAATATCCTCCCATTCTGCCTAATCCTCTCCTCCATAGCTATGTAGAATGTGAGGCAGTTATGGTCACTATCACCAAAATGCTCTCCCACCACAAGATCTGATACCTGCCCCGGCTCGTTTCCGAGCACCAAGTCTAGAATGGCCTCTCCCCTCGTCAGCCTGTCAACATACTGAGTTAGGAAACCCTCCTGAACACACCTTACAAAAACAACTCCATTCAAATCTTCTGCTCGAAGGAGGTCCCAATCAATATTAGGAAAGTTAAAGTCACCCATTACAACAACCCTACTGCGTGCACACTTTTCCAAAATCTGTCGACCTATGCTTTCTTCAATCTCCCTGCTGCTATTGGGGGGCCTGTAGTAAACCCCTAACGAGGTGACTACTCCCTTGCTGTTCCTAATTTCCACCCATACTGACTCAGTAGGCAGATCTTCCTCGACAAAGGAAGCTTCTGTAGCTGTGATACCCTCTCTGATTAGTAGTGCTACACCCCCTCCTCTTTTTCCCCCCTCCCTATTCTTTTTAAATGTTCTAAACCCTGGAACATCCAGCAACCATTCCTGCCCATGAGAAACCCATGTCTCTGTTATGGCCACAACATCATAGCACCAGGTACTGATCCATGCTCTAAGTTCATCACTTTTATTCCTGATACTCCTTGCATTAAAGCAAACACACTTTAACTGATCCCTTGGTTCCTTCCCAGGAAAATCCTTCCCACTAGCTGGTCTACCTCTTGCTACTGCCTCACCTGCATCAACGCTCACCTCTGGTATACAGCTCAGGTTCCCACCCCGCTGCCATACTAGTTTAAACCCTCTCGAACTACTCGAGCAAACCTTCCACCCAGGACATTGGTCCCCTTCCAGTTCAGATGCAACCCGTCCTTCTTGTACAGGTCCCACCTTCCCCAGAAGGCATCCCAATTATCAACATATCTGAAGCCCTCCCTCCTACACCAGCTGCGTAGCCACGTGTTCAGCTGCGCCCGCTCCCCGTTCCTCACCTCGCTATCCCGTGACACCGGTAGTAAACCAGAGAACACTACTCTGTTCGTCCTGCTCTGCAGCTTCCATCCTAACTCCCTGAAATCACTTTTTATATCCTCAAACCTATTTCTGGCTATATCATTAGTGCCAATATGTAACACGATTTCTGGCTGTTCGCCCTCCCCTTTTAGAACTTTATACACCCGATCGGAGACGTCCCGGACCCTGGCACCAGGGAGGCAACATACCTTCCGGGAATCCCGATCTTGCCCACAAAATCTCCTGTCGATTCCCCTAACTATCGAGTCCCCTACCACGAGTACTTTTCTATTCTGCCCCCTTCCCTTCTTTGCCACAGTGTCAGGCTCAGTGCCAGAGAACTGACTACTATGGCTTTCCTCTGGTAGGTCATCCCCCCCAGCAGTATCCAAAACGGTATACTTACTGCTGAGGGGAATGCCCACAGGGGATCTCTGCACTGTCTGTCTGTCCCCTTTCCTCCCCCTAACTGTAAAGGACACTAAAATACATATATATTACTTTGCCTCTAAGCATGCAAATATTCAGTACCATCCATTTCAATTCGCTTCTTCCGCCACCAAGCACCTTTGCCTTCCTTTATCAAAGTCGTGACAAAACGTCAGCAGTTATGTTCTGTCATCTTGCCATCTGTAAAATTTTCAAACTAAATGGCTGTAACAATAAACTCCATCTAAACAGTCTGGTATTTTTTATTTTTATACGAATCATGGAATCCTTACAAGTTCACACCGAACTTTGGAGCATCCCACTCAGACCCATCCCCCTGTAACCCATCTAATCTACACATCCCTGAACACTACGGGCAATTTAGCACAGCCAATCCACCTAGCCTACACAATTTTGGACTGTGGAAACCAGAGCACCTGGAGGAAACCCACGCAGACACAGGGAGAATGTGAAAACATCACACAAAGAGTCACCCGAGGGTGGAAATGAACCTAGGTTGCTGGCGCTGTGAGGCAGCAGTGCTAACCACTGAGCTATCGTGCTGCCGCTGTAAATGTTTTCAAAAACATTAAGGGGTTTTGATCAGTGTATTCAATTGTCTCAGTCATATTACTGGCAAAATAAATGTTGAATTTTGCAAAGCTAGCCCCAAACACATGGTCTGTTTCTCAATTGTGGGATATTTATGTTGATGAATATTTATCCTTCCGGAAAAATATCCAGTAGGTTTTTCTATCATCTTGCTATTGACTTGCACGAGTGCAGCATCAACATGCAAATCATTGGCATCAATCACCTCTTTGAATGACTCTGCGTACCTAGATGCAGCTAACACTGAGGCAGTGGTTAACTCAGCTTTCAGGCTGTCAAATGCCCACTGACATTCCTCCATCCACTGAAATTTTCTGAATTACTTCAGCAAGTCAGTCAGTGGAGCAAGCATGCTGCTAAAATATGGTACAAATTTTCAATAGAAGCCATTCAATCTTAGGAATTGTAGTACTTCCCTCTTTGTTGATGGCATGAGAAACTCCCTAATACATTTTATTTTTGTATCCTCTGGGGATATCTGTCCATGTCTAATGATGTGGCCAAAGAATGAGAGTTAGACATTTATGATCTCACTCTTAGCCAGGTTCATCACCAAGCCCACCTTCTGAAGTCGATCAAACATTTCCAATACATACTCCAAATGTGTGACTAAAGTCACAAGATCATTTATGTATACTACCCAATTGGTTAGTTCTAAGATTGCTTTATTGTTTAGCCTTTGAAATGTAGCTGGTGAATTTTTCATTTCAAATGGCATAAACTGGTAAAGTCTATTTGTTGTTATGAAAGTTGAAATTGTCTTTGCAGACACATACCAGTATCTTGAGTAAGTCCAGCTTTGAAATATATATTCCTTGTCCCACCCTCTCAATACATTGTTCCAGCCACAGTAGGATATGAATTAGATACCGTACCTGCATTGACTTTGTGGTAATCATTACATGGGCGTTGGATGCCATCTGGTTTTGGCATCTTCGCTGTGGGTGAATCCATTTGCTGCAACTCATTTTGATTATTTTGCACTTGAGCGTGCTTTCAATCCCATTGTGTAAATTGGGAGAGCATTTCCTATATCTATATTATGTGTGATTATGTTGGTACTTCCCAGCTTTTCCCCCACATATCTCTCCATGTGATTGTAATAACTCTTTCAGGTCATTTCGATTTTCCTCTGGAAGGGAATTCAATAATTTGAAAACTTCTTCATTATCCAATTTAATTTGAGGGATATCAAATTCAGGATCATCTGGATTTTGTTATTCACTCTGCATTGTAACAAGTACCACATTCTCGTTTTGTTTTCCTTCCCTATCAAAATACTGTTTGAGCATATTCATGTGACACAGAGATTCCTTTCTATTTGGCGTTTTTATCAAATAATTCACCACACTCAATTTCTTTTCGATTTGATGAGGCCCACCAAACTTTGCTTTTAAAGGTTGACCTACCACTGATTGTAATACTAACACTTCATCACATGCTGTGCTACTTTCAAATGTTGTCTAGCCAACTTACCCATTCTATTTAATCTTTCTCTAAAATTTGATCCATAATCCAATATGTGATCTCTGAACTCTGATGTACCAATTTTTTCTTAATCAATTTCAGTGGGTCGTGTTACCTCAGGTCCAAAAATGAATTCACATAGACTTAATGTGGTTGATTCATGAGGTGCATTCCTAATTACAAAAAGTACGAATGGAATTCCTTTATCCCAGTCTTCTGGATCTTCTTTACTATAATCCTCCAACATGATCTTTAAAATTCAATGCCACCATTCTACTGATCCTTGCGATTCTGGAGGGTACATAGTTGATTTAAATTGTTTTATTCCTAAGCTATCTGTAGCTTTCCTGAATAATTTTAATGAAAAACATTGGCCTTTGATATGATCATATTTCTATGGATAGTCTGTACCTAGTTTTAAAAAAAGAATTGAATAACTCTTCTACAATCTTTGAAGCGTGATATTGTCTAATGGGGTGGCCTCCAGAAACCTATTAGGCACACCCATTATGGTTAAGAAATGTTGATATCCACTTTTTTTTTATCAGTAGGGGTCCTGTGCAATCAATTAAGACTATCGTATAAGGTTCATCAAATTTGGGAATAGGTGTTAGGGGTGCTAGTTTTATCACTGCCTGAGATTTTCCTACTACTTGACGTGTGACATGTCTGGCAAGATTCAACCACATCTCTATGTAGTCTAGGCCAAAAAAGAATGTTTTTGTATTTTAACTTGAAGTTTCCTTACTCCCAAGTTATCTCCTGCTGGTAATTCATGTACTTCCTGCAGCACATTCTTTCTATAACCCACCAGTAATACAACTCGAACTTCTGCCCATTTTTTTTTTATCTGCCTGAATATGTAATGGTCTCCATTTCTTCATCAGGTCTTCATTTTTTAGGTAGTAACATTCTTGGATACGTTCAGATTCTTCTTCTGTGTCTGCTTTTTGATACAACTACTTTGGTTTCTCATATTTCTGTTGTAATTCAGCTAGCTTCTGAATCCTAGCATCCACTTTGTCCTCCATCTGATGTTTTCTCTCAACCATTTGATCAAGCATAGTTTTTGAACTTCAACTTAGTTATCTTTATTCTTTAATTTCTCCTTCTGTTTCACCCTATGGCCTTGTAACCTTGTTACCACATCGTTAAAGGAAATACCCCAGGGTAAGCTTCCTGTAACAATTCAGTTGCCTGAGTTTTGACTGGCTTTTCAACTACACTAGGCATCATTTCCACCTGCAATCAAGTTGTATCAGTCCTGAGGATGAACATTATCTCTAGAACAGAGAATTTCTCTTCTGTAGAGTCAAAGATTCACACAGCACAGAAACAGACGCCTTGGTCCAATCAGCCCATGTTGGCTGTAATCCCAAACTAAACTAGTCCCACCTCCCTACGCTTGGCTCATATCCCTCCAAATATTTCTTATTTGTGTACTTATCTAAATGTCTTTTAAACATTGTAACTGTACCCACATCTGCCACTTCCTCTGGAAGTTCATTCCACACATGAATTCTCTGAGTTTTTAAAAATAAATGCCCTTGTGTAGTTTTAAAATTTGTATCCAGTCACTTTAAATTATGATTCCTTGTTTTGAAATCCCCCACCCTAGTGAAAAGACACCTTCCATTCGCCATATCCATAGGCCTTGTGATTTTATTAAACTCTATAAGGTGACGCCTCAATCTCCTACACTCCAGTGAGAAAAGTCCCAGCCTATCCAACTTCTCCCAATAACACAAACCCTCCATTATTGGCAACATCCTGGTAAATCTTTACTGAACCCTTTCCAGCTTAATAATCTGTTTCCTATATTAGGGTGACCAGAACTGGACACAATACTCAAGAAAAGGCCTTTTGAACATCCTGTCCCAGCTTCTGTCCTCAAAGGGCTGAGCAATGAAGACAAGTATGTTAAATGCCTTTTTAACCACAATATGTATATGTGACACAAACTTTAAAGAATCATGTACCTGAACCTCTAGGTCTCTCTGTTCTACAACACAACCCAAAGCTGTATTTTTAATTGTATAAATCCTGCTCTTGTTTCTTTTACTAAAATGCAATACCTCATATTTATCCAAATTAAATTCTGTGTGTGACTTTTCAGCCCGTTGATCCAATTGATCAAGATCTCTTTGTAAGCTTAGATGACCTTCTTTGCTGTTCACTATACCACAATCCTTGGTGTCATCCATAAATTAAGCGTAAGACCGTAATTCAGACTGTTCCATTTCCTTTTCTCTCTTTCTTCTACCAGGGCTTTTCCTTTCTTTTTCCCTTGTCATCACCTCCACTTCAAGGTGCTTCGTTTGCATTTGAATTTTAGCAATGTCCAGTGATTCTGATTGTGTTTTAGACATTTGTAAGTGCTAAGCTTTTACTACACTTATCTCCCTTTTCCTCATAAATGCAGACAACTCGAATTTCAGCTTGCTTGCCAGTTCCAGAAGTTAGTCTTGCTTACTGTAAAACTTCCCTGGGTGACTTCTTCCACAGGAAGCTCGTAGCTACTGAAAGAGCCATTCTTACACAAGGCACACCCTGTCTAAACCAACCGAAAGCATCACATAAAACAATAACATCAACATTCAACACTCTGTTTTTTAGTCCAATAATTCTAAACCCAACCTGGAAATAGCGATTCTGTTCCTGACAAGAATCCCCAGGATAGGTTCCCCTCCAGTTTAGGTGCAACCCACTGCTCCTGTCCAGGTCAGCTCTGCCTCATAAGAGACTCCAATTATCCCAAAATCTAAATCCTGCCCTCTGCACCAGCTCCTCAGCCATACATTCATCTGCCCTATCCTCCTCCTTTCACTTTCAGTAGTTTGCAGCAACTGGAGAAATCCAGTGATTTTTACCACTCTTGAGGTCCTGCTTTTTAAGCTCGCGTCTAACTCCCTGTATTCACTCTGTAGGACCTCATCCTTTTTACTACCTATGTGGTTGACGCCAATGTGTGCCATTGCCTCCAGCTGCTTATGCACCCCCTTGAGAATTTGCTGCAACTGCTTTTGCGATGCTGTGATCCTATTTCAACTTTTGTCCCTTGATCCAGTCTTGTCCACTTAGATCAGGGATTCCCCTGATGCTTTACGCCAGTTTTGGAATTTCCAGTTTGCGGGCTCCAGCTGTCTCCTTGTTACCATTGATGTGCAATCATTTGATACGTCCATCCCCCACCAAGATGGTCTCAGGCCTTTCCACTTCTTCCTGGAACAAAAGCCTGAACCCCCCGGATCGTAGATGGTGGAAGTGTCGGAGGATGATGCGTTGTATCTGGAGGTTGGTGGTGTGGTATGTGAGGACTAGGGGGATTCTCTTAGGGAGGTTATTGCGGGGGCGGGGTGTGAGGGATGTGTTGCGGGAAATGCGGGAGTCACGGTCGAGGGCGTTCTTGACCACTGCGGGGGGAAGTTGCGGTCCTGGAAGAATGCGGACATCTGGCATGTGCGGAAGTGGAATGCCTCATCCTGGGAGCAGATGTGGCGGAGGCGAAGGAATTGGGAACGGGGATGGAATTTTGAGGGTGGTTGGGAGGAGGTGCAGTTTAGGTAGCTGTGGGAGTTGGTGGGCTTGAAATGGACATCAGTTTCTAGCTGGTTGCCTGAGATGGAGACAGAGAGGTCCAGGAAGGTGAGGGATGTGCTGGAGATGGCCCAGGTGAACTTGAGGTTGGGGTGGAAGGTGTTGGTGAAGTGGATGAACTGTTCGAGCTCCTCTTGAGAGCAAGAGGCGGTGCCAATACAGTCATCAATGTAACAGAGGAAGAGGTGGGGTTTGGGGGCCAGTGTAGGTGCGGAAGAGGGACTGTTCCACGTACCCTACAAAGAGGCAGGCATAGCTTGAGCCCATGTGGGTCCCCTTGGCCACCCCCTTTGTCTGTAGGAAGTGGGAGGAGTCAAAAGAGAAGTTGTTGAGCGTGAGGACGGGTTCGGCTAGGCGGATGAGGGTGTCGGTGGAGGGGGACTGATCAGGCCTTCAGGGCAGGAAGAAGCGGAGGGCCTTGAAGCCATCTGCATGAGGAATACAGGTGTATAGGGACTGGACGTTCATGGTGAAAATGAGGTGTTGGGGACCAGGGAATTGGAAGTTCTGGAGGAGATGGAGGGCGTGGGTGGTGTCACGGATGTAGGTGGGGAGTTCCTGGCCCAACGGGGAGAAAATGGAGTCCAGATAGGTGGAGATGAGTTCGGTGGGGCAAGAACAGGCGGACACAATGGGTCGACCAGGTCAGGCGGGTTTCTGGATTTTGTTAAGGAGATAGAAGCGGGCCATGCGGGGCCAGGGAACAATAAGGTTACTGGTGTCGAATTCATGTGATTTCTGACCTTACACAAACGATTGTTAGCCACTACCAGTCCCCATTCATAGTGATTCATTCTCCGAGGCAGATCGTTATCCACTACTTCATCTGCCCAGTTGTTCTTTTCTCTCTTTGGGCTCTGTCCCTACCTATTGTTTACTTCCCCACCCTATCTTTGTTACATAAACTGACATTTGCCCAGCTACCAACAATTCTGAGGAAGGGTCGCTGGACCCGAAATGTTAACTACGATTTCTCTCTCAGATGCTGTCAGACCTGCTGAGCTTTTCCAGCAATTTCTGTTTTCTCTTACCTTGCGCTTGTCTTGTTGCGGCTCACCCTCCTCGGCAAAGCCTGACATTCACTTGGACCCACACTTAGACCTGCTTACTGGCAAAACTTTGGCCACAAAGCAGCCCCTCTCAAAACTGTTTTTGGGAACATGCAGATTTTACTAGGCGTTTGTACCTAACTTTAGCACAATTAACCAACTTGTTAGAAAAACAGACAAAGAACGCACGGTCAGCGAATGCCAGGCAGCCTTTGAAAAGCTGAAAGCAGTCTTAACAAATTAAGCTGTGTCGACTGCATCTAATTTTATGAAGCCATTTAAACTTGCAGCAGATGCTGGTAATTTGGGGGTTGGAGCATTTCTCTTACAGGATGATAAAGTTGGAATGGAGAACCCAGTGGCTTAATTTTTGAAGCAATTGAAACAACAACAGAAAAGATTTTGGACAATGGAGAAGGAAGCATTGGCAACTCTTCAACACTTAAAAGTTTACATTCAGCATGGCTTTTACTGTTCATAATCCAGTAACATTTATTGAGAAATGTAAGACTAAAATTCCTTGACTATTTTGCAGGCAGATACTGCAACTTTTTAATGTACTTAATGTAAAACCTTCTACGAAAGAGCACATAATTGCCAATGCTTTACCCAAATGTAAGCTGTTCAAAATTTGAGAATGTAACCAAGGACTTTGACTAGTGATTAAGAATCTGGTGGGAAGAAGAATGAACTGGTGAGAATTTTGTTTTGTTGTCATTTAAGTGCGACTGACTTTGTCATGGAATGAATCGTTGAAATGGTGTTTCATGTTCTGAGGGTGGATGCACCCTTGTGGTTTCACTTTTTCAAAACCAGTTTTGACCTAAACTGAGACTTGAAAATGATCTTTGGACTGACAGCTTTGATATTTTCTTTAAACAAAAAAAACTTATTTGTTTCTTGGACCTGACTTGGAAGCTGATTGTGGGTTGGTTCTTGAACAAAGAACACTAGGTGTTTTGGCTGTGAAGATGTATCATATTCAAGTGTTAGTGTTATTCTGATGTTAATGGGCCATCACATAGATGCCAGTGCTAACCAGTCTAACAAAGAGAATTTCAAAAAAAAACAGGAACCAAAGTTTGAACTTTTTTTTGTCAGAAAGGTTGTGGCTCAGAAAGCTACAGGATGGACATTGGGGTGTGCTCTGGTTTTCCTCCCATTGTAAACTCAATGAAAGTTCAGGGAATAGAATCCCAGTTACAAGAATTAAGTGACTATTGCCTCAGAAGTTACTGGAAGGTATTTCAATTGATTGGTGTCTCCAGGAATCAGGTTATTTACAATCTCGTGTGCCTGTGATACTTCGAATCACAGAGACACTACATAAGTGAACTGGCCACTTCATCTCTTATTTTAATTTATCCCTTTACTGTATATGTTTGTGAGAGTGGAGTCTTGAGTCAAAGAACATTGGGGTTTAATCCTAGACAGTAAAGCTAATGTTTTAGTAATAAATTGTTATTTTGTTTGTTTAAGCTATAAACTTAGTGTTTGGTACTGGTTATTCAGAAAGTCTGGGTAGGATCCATTGGGGCAGTTTTGATGGTCATTGCTTTAATTTTAATTGTATTTTGAATACAGTAGTGAGGCTGCTTTGATAATAGGGTGTACAGACACCAAGTAGATTGCAGCTGTTCAAGAATGAAACACAGTAAATGTTTAAAGACAAGTAATTTGTGATTAATGCCTCTTTGCAGATTGCTATTAACTATATAAGCAGAAGAGAGGAACTGCTCCTGGCAGCTGTGCTAGACAGTCAGATATCCAAAAGCCTTGCTGTTTTGCCAGAGGTCGAAGTAAAAGTTGAGAGTTTCATGGAATTCTATGATTGTTAATTAGTGTCTTTGAATCTTTTATCTCAAAGATGATTCTTTCCTTTTAGGCATTGTGTGAAACTCCAAAGTTTCTGTTAAACATGTCTGCTGATGGTTCATTTTAGTTTGTTACTGTTTCCAATAACAGCCTGCATGAGAACACAAATTCCAAAACGTGCCAAATGCAGCAGCTCTGGCAGTTAATACATAGGCTTGTTAGGAATCCTAGAGTGAGTCATCCATTCACCTGAAAGGTCAGCAGTTTATGACTTGGTAACAGGCTGGGATGCCCAATAATGGCATGGAACAGAGCTAGATATGACATTGTAGTTGTGAGTCTTGAAGCACAGCAGTGAGATTGATGCTTGACCATATCCAGCATGGTAGTGGGCAGATGCAGGATTTCTGAAGGAAATGGGAGTTATTCACATTGATGGTTTAACTGTGGAGAGAGGCAGCTGGGAAACTCAAGTGCTTTGGAAGCAATTGCGCTGTTTGGAAACAAAGCAAGTGGGATCTCCAGTAGCAAGAAGCAGTAGGGTAGAGATTGGGATATAAAGGAAGCAAAACTGAACTTCTGCCAACTTTATGAAATACTTGTGGGCCTAAAGAATCTGTCATCAAGTCAAATATATTCCAGGCTTCAATCTATCTTATAAATGGCAGTAGGGAATAACATGTGTTGTTATGTGACAAATTTATAATAGAAATTAACTGTTAATATTTCATGTCTTTTGTTCCATTTATAACACCTCCTAGCATGATTAGTATTGCAAATAAATGCCAACATTTTTATGTAGTACTGTACTTCATATTAGACACTGGGCAAATTAAGTAGATTTTTCAGTGCATTTGATACAGTATCATGACCAACTGGTGTTTTTTTTGGTGCGGTAGATGTTCTTAATTGCTCCTTTTCTTTCGCATTATATCTGGACAAGAAAATGCATTTTATAATTTTTTGTTACCTTAAAGCATGTTATTTCAGGATGACCCTCTCAATTTGCAAAAGCCTTAGACAGTGCCATGCTTTCTTAAACTTTGCAAGAATTTATTCGTGTTCTTCTCACATAATGACAAAGAAGTGCACTTGTTAAGGTATTTGGAGACGAGATGCTGGCAATATGATATCTTTGTTTTGTATGAACAGTATTCCACAAAAAGGATGCCCTTGTATATTATCAGTGTGAACATTGGAGTTTGAGTTTTCAATGTGCCTCTGCATAATTTAATTAGAAAGTATTCTTTGACATTGCTGCTTACATAAGAGGCTATTTTACTGAAATGTTCAGAGTTCCAATCTATACATTACTAAGAATAAAATTTAACATTTACAGAATTTTTGTGGTTTGCTATTTCTGAACCTGAATTTAGAATAACAGTTTTATGATGAATTCTCTGATATTTTATCTTGGTTATTAAAAAAAAAGAAAATCTGTGTTTCGTTTGTGTTTGTGAATCTATTGAACAGATGATTAATTTCCTGCCCTCTTTTTAAAATCAGTTCACTGGCCAAATAAAAATGTATTTCTATCCATTGTGGTAGTAGCCAGTCAGAGCAAGTCCAACCATTTTTATGATATGATTTGTTAAAAAGGGAAAAGGTTGGTATAAATAATTACATTTTCTATGAGCAGCTGGTATCATTACCAGACAAAAGCAAGTGGAAACTGAGCTTGACCTCAACTAAAATATGAATATTACTGTGAACAATGAACAGTCACTCCAATAAGTTGTCTTAATAGATTGTCAAGTTCTCTTATGCAAAAGATTCAGGTTGTATAGCATAATGGAAGGATGAGGCAAGGCTAAGTCTTCATATAGCTGAGTAACATTAGTTAACAGACCTGGTTTGATTTGCTCCTTAGTTGCCTTGTTTATATTCAACCAAAATAATAGATTTGAAATAATTGCAAAAAATTTCTACATTTGCTGTTTGCAATTAACATTTTCCTATATGTGAACCACAATGCCTTTTTGTCCATTTATGGACTACATGCTGAATTGACGTACTGGCATCACTGATACAAGATTTGAAATATAGGGAAAATTGATGTAAAGACAGATAATTAATTTGTAATGATCTATACAGTTGTTAGAACTGAGTATGAATCTCCCCCTACAGATCCACCCTGCATTTATATAGGATTCTCAAAGTAAGAAGTGGTCCCAAAGTGCTTCACAGGAGTATTAAATTATATGTGACTAAACTATGTAAATGATGAGACCAGAAAAGATTTGTTTTAAGGAGTGTGGAAAGAGAAGAGGTAACTGTAAAGTTCATGTTAGATTATTTTTATCTTTGAATCCAAGGATGGGAGATGCAGAGAAGAAAGTGAAGTTAAAGTAGAAGTTCAGTCCTCCTATTGGTTGCCAGAGCAGATTTGAAGGACTATCTGGTCCATTCCTATTTCTTGTATCCTCAGGAAGGGAATTCCTGAACTTGGGGCATAGGCAACTGAAGACACAACTGACAATAGTGAACCAATCAAAATTGAGAATCTGCAAGATGCTACTTAGGGGAATGTTGTGACGTGTGAATCCGTGAAGAAATTTGAAAGCAAATAAAAAATTAAATTATGTACAGCTGTTTTGTAAGAACATAGGAGATTGAAGCAGTAATATGACATTTAGTCCCTTCACCTGCTCAGCCATTCAATTTAAGATCATAGCTGCCCTAATTGTGCCTTTAATTCTGTTTATCTACCCTCAGCCTCTAAAATAACACCTGTTGTAGAGCAAAATATTTCTTGAGCTCAGCTATGAATATTTTGAATGATCCAACTTCCACTTCTCTCTGATATAAGGATCACCAGTCTTTGGAATTCTCCATAAGGAATTCCTCTAAGTGTAAACCCCTCATGAAACTGTGTTCTCTCATTCCAGAACCCCCATCAGGACAAACACCTTGGCATCTACCCTGTCAAGACTCCTCAGAATCCTTTGTTACAATTAGACCAATATTCAGTCTTCTAAACTCCAATGACTGTAAGCCCAATATGCTCAAACTTTCTTCATAAAACTGCCCCTGCATTCCCTGAAATCAAGTCCGTTAAACTCTGTGAGCTCTCACCAATGCGAGATGTGGGCACTCAAGTCCTTGTGCAATTGCAGTAATACTTTTCTATTGATATATTCCAATTCCCTTGCAATAAAATTCCCTTTGTCCTCCCACACTGTTGCTGCTTGTTAACTTTGAGTTTCAGGCCTGAGGCCGTCCAGCACACTCTGTACTGCAATATGCAGCAACCTCCTTGTATTTAGATAATTTGCTATTTCAACTTTCCCATACCGTGGACACTATTGTGCATTGACTTAATTAATTTCACCACTTTGTTTTGAATTCTGTGACCCTACGTAAGAAACCTATATTTCCCATTCAACTTGCAAATATCTTCTGAACTGTCTGTCTGAACCCCAGGGTTCCTTCTCAATCACAATAAGAATTTTACCACACACCTCTTTCACATTATCTGTTCAGTCTGTCTTTCTCTATTACCTCTACCCACTTTGACCCTGTCACCTCTGAATCACACCTGCGTATTCCTTGCTGAGCTTCGTTCTCTTGATCACCTTTCCATTTAGAGCACTTCCCTTGCTGTCACCGTGATGGTGGTCCATTAGGGGATCTGACAACCTCATAGGGTCATAGAGTGGTACAGAATGGAAACAGACCCTTTGATCCAACATGTCCATTCCAACCAGATATCCTAAATTAATCTAATCCCATTTGCCAGCATTTGGCCCATATCCCTCCAAACCCATCCCACTCATATACCTATCCAGATGCCTTTTAAATGTTCTAATTGTACCAGCCTCCTCCACTTCCTCTGGCAGCTCATTCTATGCACTACCATCTATGTGAAAAATTTGCTACTTAAGGACCTTTTAAATCTTTACCCTCCCACCTTAAAATATACCCTTGAGCCCGCCCCTATCTCGGAGGAAAGACCTTGCCTATTCACCCTATCCATCCCCTTCATGATTTTATTAACTTTTATAAGGTCACCCTTCTGCCTGTAGTGCTCTAGCAAAAATAGCTCCAGCCTATTCAACCTCTCCATACAGCTCAAATCCTCCAACTCTGGCAACATCCTTGTAAAATTTTTCTGAACCGTTTCAAGTTTCACTACATCCTTTCTATTTCAGTGAGACCAGAATTGAATGCAGTATTCTACAAGTGGCCCAACCAATGTGCTGTATAGCTGCAACATGATCTCCCAACTCCTACACTCAACGAACTGACCAATAAAGGCAAGCATACTAAATGCCTTATTCACTATCCTGTCTACTTACGACCCCACTTTCAGGAACTGTGAACCTGCACACCAAAGTTTCTTTGTTCAGCATCACTCTCCAGGACCTTACAATTAAATGTACATGTCCTGCCCTGAGTTGCATTTCAAAATTGCTGCACTTCATATTTATCTAAATTAAACTCTATCTGCCACTCCTTGGCCGAGCTAGTCAAGATTCCACTGTACTGTGAGGTAACCTCATTCGCTGTCCACTATGTCACCAAATTTGATGCCATCTGCAGACTTACTAACAGTGCCTCCTATATTCAAATCCAAATCATTCACATAAATGACAAAAAGCAGTGGACCCAGCACCGATCCTTGTGGCACACTGCTGATCACAGGCTTACAGTCTGAAAAGCATCCTTCCACTAACTTTGAGCTAGTTC
This sequence comes from Stegostoma tigrinum, assembly GCF_030684315.1. Lineage (NCBI taxonomy): Eukaryota > Metazoa > Chordata > Chondrichthyes > Orectolobiformes > Stegostomatidae > Stegostoma > Stegostoma tigrinum. Next base: position 84,324,410 of record NC_081362.1, on the reverse strand, counting down.
TGTATTCAAATGGCTAGTTTTCCCTGTAATCTATGTGATCTAACCATTCTACCATGCAGAACTTTGTTAAACGCCTTATTGAAGTCCATATAGAACATCCAAAACTTTTCTTCCTTCGATCCTGTTTTACTTCTTCATGAAACTCAATCAAGTTCGTGAGACACGATTGCCCATGCACAAAGCCACATTGACGATCCTTAATCAGTCCTTGCCTTTCTAAATACATGTTAACCCTGTCCCTCAGGATCCCCTCCAACACATAGTCCACCACTGATGTCAGGCTCACCAGTCTATTGCTCTCTGTTTTTTTTCCTTACCACCTTTCTTCAGCTTCCCACAAAGTTCTAGTCCTTGGATTTATCTACCTTTATGTGTTTTAAGATATCCAGCACCACCACCTCTGTAGTATCGACATTTTTCAACGTGTAGCCATTTATTTTCCCAACTTCTCTGGCTTCCATATCCTTCTCTACAGAAGACCGTTGATGCAAAATGCTTGTTTAATATCTTCCCCATTACCTGCTGTTCCATACATGGGTGGCCTTGCTGATCTTTAAGGGGCCCTATTCACTCTCTAGTTGTTCTTCTGCCCTTAATATATTTGTAGAATCCCTTGGAATCTCCTTAACCCCATTTGCCGAAGCTATCTCATGTCCTGTTTTTGCTCTCCTGATTTCACTCTTAAGTATACTCCAACTGCCTTTATACTCTTGTAGGGATTCACTCGAAACTTGCTGTCTATACCTGACATATGCTTCCTTCATTTTCTTGATCTTCCCTAGATCTAAGAGCCTTGTCCTTCACCCTAATAGGAACATACTGTGTCCTGACTCAGTTTTGAAGTCTTCCCACTTTTCAGCCATCACTTTACCTGCAAATATCCGCCCCCATCAATGCCTGAATGTTCTTGTCTAACACTGTCAAAATTGGCCAAGCTCCAATTTAGAACTTTAACTTTTAGATACAGTCTCTCTTTTTCCACCACTATTTAACAACTAATAGAATTGTGATCACTGACCCCAAAGTTCCCCTGCACTGGTACCTCAGTCACCTGCCCTGTCTTATTTCCCAAGATTAAGATTTGCTCCTTCTCTGGTAGGTACATCCACATACTGCCTCAGAAAGTTTTCTTGTACACCATAAACAAATTCCTCTTCATCCAAGCCATTAACACTATGATAGTCAAAGCCTATATCTGGAAAGTTAAAATCCCCTATCATTACCCACACCGTTATCCTTTCAGATAACTGAGATCTCCTTACAAAAATGCTTCTCCATTTCCTGCTGACTATTGAGTGCAATCGCAATAAGGTGATTTTCCTTTCTTATTTCTCAGTTCTACCCAAATAAACTTCTCTGGACATACTCCCAGAAGTATCCTTCCGAAGTACGGCCGTAATGTTATCTGTAATCAAAAAAGCCACTCCCCTCCTCTCTTGCCCCTCTTTCTATTCTCCTGGAACATTAAGCTGCCAACCTTGTCCATCCCTGACCTACGTCACTGAAATTATCATGATATTCCTTATTCCTATCAGTGTTCCCAACCATGCCCTGAATTTGTGTGTGCTACCTGTTAGGCCTCCTGCATTAAAATAAATGCAATTTAGTTTATCAGTTCTGCCTCATCCTCTGCTTTGTATCTCCCTACATTTAATATTTGACTTGCTACTTTTCCCAACTGAACCAGTCTCAGAGTGATCTCTTTTCTCACTGTCTAGCTGCACCCCCACCCCACCTAGCCTCCGGTTTATACCCTACTGAGCAACTCTAGCAAATCTCCCCGTCAGCATATTAGTCCCCTTCCAATTCAGTTACAACCAGTTAGGGATAGAAATGGCAAGATTAGGGAATCGTGGATAAGAGGTGAAATTGTGAGACCAGCTAAGAGGAAAGAGGAAGCATACATAAGGTCTAGGCGACTGAAGACAGACAAAACTTTGGAAGAATATCGGGAATGTAGGGCGAGTCTGAAACGAGGAATTAAGAGGGGACATGAGATATTACTGGTAAATATGGTTAAGGAAAATCCCAAAGCCTTTTATTCATATATAAAGAGCAAGAGGGTAACTAGAGAAAGGATTGGCCCACTTAAGGACAAAGAAGGAAAGTTATGCGTTGAGTCAGAGAAAATGGGTGACATTCTTAACGAGTACTTTGCATCGGTATTCACCAAGGAGAGGGACATGCCAGATGTTGAGGTTAGAGATAGATGTTTCTTTACTCTAGGTCAAGTCGACATAAGGAGGGAGGAAGTGTTGGGTATCCTAAAGACATTAAGGTGGACAAGTCCCCAGGTCTGGATGGGATCTATCCTAGGTTATTGAGGGAAGTGAAAGAGGAAATAGCTGGGGCCTTAACAGATATCTTCGCAGCATCCTTAGACACGGGTGAGGCCCCGGAGGACTGGAGAATTTCTAATGTTGTCCCCTTGTTTAAGAAGGGTAGCAAGGATAATCCAGGTAATTGTCGACCGGTGAGCCTGATGTCAGTGGTAAGGAAGCTGCTGGAGAAGGTACTGAGGGACAGGATCTATTCCCATTTGGAAGAAAATGGGCTTATCAGTGATAGGGAACATGGTTTTGTGCAGGGAAGGTCATGTCTTACCAACTTAATAGAATTCTTTGAGGACGTGACAAAGTTGATTGATGAGGGAAAGGCTGTAGATGTCATATACATGGACTTCAGTAAGGCGTTTGATAAGGTTCCCCATGGCAGGCTGATGGAGAAAGTGAAGTCACATGGGGTCCAGGCTGTGCTAGCTAGATGGATTAAAAAAACTGGCTAGGCAACAGGAGATAGAGAGTAGTAGTGGAAGGGAGTTTCTCAAATTGGAGACCCATGATCAGTGGTGTTCCACAGGGATCTGTGGTGGGACTGCAGTTGTTTGTGATATACGTAAATGATTTGGAGGAAGGTGTAGGTGGTCTGCTTAGCAAGTTTGCAGATGACAGTAAGATTGGTAGAGTAGCAGATAGTGAAGGGGACTGTCCGAGATTACGGCAGAATATAGATAGATTGGAGAGTTGGGCAAATAAATGGCAGATGGAATTCAATCCGGGCAAATGCGAGGTGATGCATTTTGGAAGATCTAATTCAAGGGCAAACTATACTGCAAATGGAAAAGTCCTAGGGAAAATTGATGCCCAGAGAGATCTGGGTGTTCAGGTCCACTGTTCCCTGAAGGTGGCAATGTAGTTCAATAGGGTGGTCAAGAAGGCATACAGCATGCTTTCCTTCATTGGGCGGGGTATTGAGTACAAGAGTTGGCAGGTCATGTTACAGTTGTATAAGACTTTGGTTCGGCCACGTTTAGAGTACTGCGTACAGTTCTGGTCGCCACATTACCAAAAGGATGTGGATGCTTTGGAGGGGCTGCAGAGGAAATTCACCAGGATGTTGCCTGGTATGGAGGGTGCTAGCTATGAAGAGAGGTTGAGTAGATTAGGATTATTTACATTAGAAAGACAGAGATTGAGGGGGTACCTGATTGAGGTCTACAAAATCATGAGGGGTGGATAGCAAAAGAAGCTTTTTCCCAGAGTGGGGGACTCAATTACTAGGGGTCATGAGTTCAAAGTGAAAGGAGGAAAGTTTAAGGGAGATATGCGTGGAAAGTTCTTTACGCAGAGGGTGGTGGGTGTCTGGAACACGTTGCCAGCGGAGGTGGTAGATGCAGACACAATAGTGTTTTTTAAGATGTACCTGGACAGGTACATGGATGGGCAGGGAGCAAATGGACACAGACCCTTAGAAAATAGATGATAGGTTTAGACAGAGGATCTGGATTGGCGCAGGCTGGGAGGGCCGAAGGGCCTGTTCCTGTGCTGTAATTTTCTCTGTTCATTCTTACACAAGTCACTTCTACCCCAGAGGCGATTCAAGTGATCCAAAGGCGTGAATCCTTCCCCTGCATGAGCATGAGCTATTCCTACTATCATGTGAAAGACAGCAGTCTCTTCAGTCCAGCATGTTCGCTGACCCAGACCCTAATGTTTCATAGTACACTCTCAGGAGAGCCTGTTGCTACGCACTGGCCTGGAAATTTTTGTTCACTCACAGGAAATAGGCCTCATTGATGGGCCAACATTTTATTGCTGATCTTCAGTTGACTTTGAGAAGTAGTGGTGACTTACTGCCTTGAACCACTTTTGTCCATTTGGTGCAGGTACATCTGACACTGAAGGAACAACAATGTATTTCCAAGTCTGGATGTTGAGTGGCTTGGAGGAGAATTTGCAGGCCATGGTAATCCCATGTATATACTCCTGTTGAGTTTCACAAAAGTAGTGGCCCTGGGGCAGGTACTGTCACTGGAGACCTTGTGAATTACTTGTATATCTTGTAGCTGGTGCACACTGCTCTACTGAGTGTTGACTGTTGAGACACTGAATATTTGTACATGTGGTGCTGATCAATGGGAATGTCCCATTCCTTACGTTTTCTCCACTCCTGCTGGTGCTACTGTTGCAGCTCACCTCTGGCGCATACAGGCCTAACCTGGAACCAGTGACTCCAGATTGCACAGCTCTCTGCTTCTCCAACAAGCATGTGTCCCCACATGTGCTGCTGTTAGGGTTACTAACTTGCCAATCAGTGGCAAATGGCGGGAAGAAATCATGTCCCATTGGAGGAATGGAGGACAGCCCCTTCCAAACCTACAACCACTTCCATCCAAAAGGAAAAGGGCAGCAGATACAAGGGAACCCAACCACCTTCAAGAACCCCCCCTGAACTACTCACCATCCAGACTTTGAAATACATTGCTAATCCTTCACTTCACGGTGTTAGAACCCTGGAATTCTGTCCCTAATGGCATTGTGGGTAAACTCACAGCAGGTGGACTGCAGCAGCTCAAGAAGGCAGCTCACCACCACGATCTCAAGGGCAACTAGGGATGGGCAATAATTGCTGGCCAGCCAGTGATGCCCATGTCCCACAGAGGAAATTTTAAAAAAAATTTGCAGCACCTCCCAGTTCTACTTCCTTTGTTTGGAACACTGGTGGTGGGTTGGCTGGGACTGTTTGGTTTAGTTTAGGCTTGTCTAACAGGCAGCCCACAGCCCATCAATCAGAAATGTTAACTACTGAGCAGCTTCTTTAGCTGAAGTGAGAGTTTTGAAGTTGGAATTGAAGATGGAAAGGGATAGGTGTATACCACTGGGCCAGAGTTATAGCTGGGGGAAAGGCAAGTACGATGAGATTAGGCAAGATTTAGGGAGCATAGAATGGGGAAGGGAACTGCAGGGGATGGGCACATTAGAAATGTGGAGCTTATTCAAGGAAAAGCTCCTGTGTGTCCTAGATAAATATATATCTGTCAGGCAGGGAGGAAGCTGTAGAGTGCAGGAGCCGTGGTTTACGAAGGAAGTGGAATCTCTGGTCAAGAGGACGAAGAAGGCTTATGTTAGGATGAGATGTGAAGGCTCAGTTAGGGCACTTGAGGGCTATGAGGTAGCCAGGAAAGACCTAAAGAGAGAGCTCAGAAGAGCCAGGAGGAGACATGAGAAGTTGTTGGCGGATAGGATCAGGGTAAACCCTAAGGCTTCTATAGGTATTTAAGGAATAAAAGAATGACAAAAGTAAGATTAGGCCCAATCAAGGATAGTAGTGGTAAGTTGTATGTGGAGTCAGATGAGATAGGGGAAGCGCTAAATGAATATTTTTCAACAGTATTCACTCTAGAAAATGACAATGTTGTCGAGGAGAATACTGAGATACAGGCTACTAGACTAGGTGGGATTGAGGTTCAGAAGGAGGAGGTATTAGAAATCCTTCAGAAGGTGAAGATAGATAAGTCCCCTGGGCCGGATGGGATTTATCCTCGGATCCTCTGGGAAGCCAGGGAGGAGATTGCCGAGCCTTTGGCATTGATCTTTAACTCGTCATTGTCTACAGGAATAGTGCCAGATGACTGGAGTATAGCAAATGTGGTTCCCCTGTTCAAGAAGGGGAGTAGAGACAACCCTGGTAATTATAGACCAGTGAGCCTTACCTCAGTTGTTGGTAAAGTGTTGGAAAAGGTTATAAGGGATAGGATTTATAATCATCTAGAAAAGAATAAATTGATTAGGGATAGTCAGCACGGTTTTGTGAAGGGAACGTCGTGCCTCACAAACCTTATTGAGTTCTTTGAGAAGGTGACCAAACAGGTAGATGAGAGTAAACCGGTTGATGTGGTGTATATGGATTTCAGCAAGGCGTTCGATAAGGTTCCCCACAATAGGATATTGTACAAAATGCGGAGGAATGGGATTGTGGGAGATATAGCAGTTTGGATCGGAAATTGGCTTGCTGAAAGAAGACAGAGGGTGGTAGTTGATGGGAAATGTTCATCCTGGAGAGCTGTTACTAGTGGTGGTGGGTTGGATGAGACTGTTTGGTTTAGTTTAGGCTTGTCTAACAGGCAGCCCACAGTCCACTGCTGTTTGTCATTTTTATAAATGACCTGGATGAGGGCATAGAAGGATGGGTTAGTAAATTTGCAGACGACACTAAGGTTGGTGGAGTTGTGGATAGTGACGAATGATGCTGTAGGTTGCAGAGAGACATAGATAAGCTGCAAAGTTGGGCTGAGAGGTGGCAAATGGAGTTTAATGCAGACAAGTGTGAGGTGATGTACTTTGGTAGGAGTAACCGGAAGACAAAGTACAGGGCTAATGGTAAGATTCTTAGCAGTGTAGATGAGCAGAGAGATCTCGGTGTCCATGTACACAGATTCTTGAAAGTTGCCACCAAGGTTGACAGGGCTGTTAAGAAGGCATGCAGTGTTTTAGCTTTTATTAATAGAGGGATCGTGTTCCGGAACCAAGAGGTTATGGTGAAGCTGTACAAAACTCTGGTGTGGCCGCACTTGGAGTATTGTGTACAGTTCTGGTCACTGCATTATAAGAAGGATGTGGAAGCTTTGGAAAGGGTGCAGAGGAGATTTACTAGGATGTTGCCCGGTATGGAGGGATGGTCTTACGAGGAAAGGCTGAGGGACTCGAGGCTGTTTTTATTAGAAAGTAGAAGGTTGAGAGGTGACTTAATTGAGACATATAAAATAACCAGAGGGTTAGATAGGGTGGATAGGGAGAGCCTTTTTCCTCGGATGGTGACGGCGAGCATGAGGGGGCATAGCTTTAAATTGAGGAGTGAAAGATATAGGACAGATGTCAGAGGTAGTTTCTTTACTCAGAGAGTAGTAAGGGAATGGAACGCTTTGCCTGCAACGGTAGTAGATTCGCCAACTTTAGGTACATTTAAGTTGTCATTGGACAAGCATATGGACGTACGTGGAATAGTGTAGGTTAGATGGGCTTGAGATCGGTATGACAGGTCGGCACAACATCGAGGGCCGAAGGGCCTGTACTGTGCTGTAATGTTCTATGTTCTAATTGAGGATACAAATGGTATGTAACTTAATTTAGTGGAGTGGAGGGTGGTATGAGTAGACTTCAGAAAAATGCAGAGTGGTGAAGTGAACAGGTCAATGCAATCTAAATTTAATGCAGACAAGTGTGAAGTGATTAATTTTGGAATAAAAAAGTGGAGTGGTATTATGAATTAAACAGTATCTTAAAAGGAGTACAGGAACTCTCATGAATCTTTGAAGTTGGCTGAAGAAATTGAAAGATTTGGGATCCTGCACTTCGTAAATTAAGCATGGAATACAAAACCAGTGCAGGTGTTCGGAATCTTCACGAATCACTTGTTAGTTTCAGCTGGAATTGAGTGCTCTTTCTGGATACCTCACTTGGGAAGGATGCTAGGACTTTGAGGTTGCGTAATTGATAATAGAATGGAATCAGGAATGATGGATTTTCACAATTATTTTCACAAATCGTGGAATTGTTATAGTGTAGAAAGAGACCATTCAACCCACTGCATCATCTGTGGCTCTCTGAACATTTAGTTTTATGCCATTCTCTTGCCTTTCCCCTGCATTCCTGCTCATGAACTCTATTTAAATAATTATCTGATGCAATCTAGACTGCCTCAATTGGACCTATGGAACCCTTCCTTAAGAGAAGATGAAGTGAACTGTTCAAAATTTAAGGTAATAAGTAAGATCAGTATGGAGGACAGTGATTTGAGATAACCGGCAAAAGAACCTTTTTGAATGCACGCAAGCCTTTTTAATGCAATGTGTTATCATCTGAAATGCAGTAATAACGTTTGAAAGGATATTGTTTATGAGCTTGAGGCAAAATTTTCAGGAATAATGGCAAAGAGTAGGGGATCAAGTATAATTAGATAACTCTTTCAAAAAGCTAGAATTAGCATAATGAATTAGATGGCCTACTTTGGTGATGTACGAGTTAATGTCTCTTTGAATTCTTAATGGAGATGTTATGAATGAAATCTGTGCCACCAATGGAAATTGAAATTACCAAGTCTGGAGGAAAGTACGTAGAGCTAACATATGCGTTCAAGTGAATCCCTTGAGAAGTATTGGCGACATAGGAGTACACATAAGAGGGAAATCAGGAGGGCAAGAAAGCGACATGAGATAGCTTTCAGATAATGTAAAGGAGAATCAAAAGGGATTGCACAAGTATATTGAGGGCAAAAGAGTAACCAGGGAGCGAACAGGGCCCCTTAAAGATCAACAATCCGTCTTTTTGTGGAACCACAGGAAATGGGTGAGATCCTAAATGAATATTTCTTATTGGTGTTTACTGTGGAGAAAGACATAGAAGCTAGGGAAATTGTGAAAGTACGTAGTGATGTTTTGAAAAAAATCCACATTATAGAAGAGAAGGAGCTTAAAACACGTAAAGGTGAATAAGTCTTTGACCTGATCTCACGGAACATAGAACATTACAGCACAGTACTGACCCTTCGGCCCTTGATGTTGCATCGACCTGTGAAACCGATCTGAAGCCCATCTAACCTACACTATTCCATTATCACCCATATGTTTATCCAATGACCATTTAAATGCCCTTAAAGTTGGCGAGTCTACTACTGTTGCAGGCAGGGCATTCTATGCCCTTACTACGCTCTGAGTAAAGAACCTGCCTCTGACATCTGTCCTATATCTATCACTCCTCAATTTAAAGTTATGTCCCCTTGTGCTATCCATCACCATCCAAGGAAATAGGCTCTCACTGTCCACTCTATCTAATCCTCTGATCATCTTGTATGTCTCTATTAAGTCACCTCTTAACCTTCTCCTCTCGAACGAAAAAAGCTTTAAGTCCCTCAGCCTTTCATCGTAAAATCTTTCCATAGAAGCGGGGGTGTGGCCGATGTGCCATTATTAATGAAAGGCTGCAAGGAAAAGCCAGTGAACTACAGACTAATGAGCCTAATGTCAGTGGTGGGTAAGTTATTGGAGGGGATTCTGAGAGACAATCCACATGCAGTTGGAAAGCAAGGACCGATTACGGATTATCAGTGCAGCTTTGTGCAAGGTAAATCACGTCTTATGAACTTGATTGAGTGTCTTTTGAAGAAGTGACCTAGAAGATAGATGAAAGCAGAGCAGTAGATGTTGCCTGCATGGACTTTAGCAAAGGCTGCGTCAAAGTTCCGCTTTGTGGACTGGTTAGATCACGTGGGGTCAAGGGGCAGGTAGTCAATCGGATACAAAATTTGCATTAGCATAGGAGACAGGATGTTGGTAGAGGGCTGTCTTCCAAACTGCAGGCCTGTGCTGCAAAGATTGGTATTGGATCCATTATTGTTCGTCATGTATATACATGATTTGGATGAGAGTATAGGGGACATGGCTAATAAGTTTGCAGATGACATCAAAATTTGTGGTATAGTGGATTGTGAAGGTTAACTGAGAATGTATGGGACTTTGATCAACAGGGCCAGTGGGTTGAGGAATGGCAGATGGAATTTAGTTCACACAAATGTGAGGTGTTGCACTTAGATAAGGCAGACCCAGGGCATGAATTTTGCAGTTAATGGTAGAGCCCTGGGAAGTGTAGTCAGACAAAGAGACCTAAAGATGCAAGTGCATAATTCGGTGAAAGTGGCATCTTTGGGTGGTGAAGAAGGTGTTTGGCACTCTTACTTTCATCGGTCAGAGCATTAAGTACATCATATTATAGCTGTACAAGATGAATGAGCGAATTTACTTTGTCACATGCACTTGAATGTGTGCAGTGAAAAATTTGTCGTCCCATCCTGGGTACAAGATATCTGTATACAGATACTTAAGTATTTAGAACAAAATTGAAAGAATAATAAATAAAAGCCCAACGTAAGAGTAAAAAGGGGAAAAAAAAACACTTGATTTACAATCCTTTCACCCCAGACCATGCCAACACATAGCCTCCAGAGCACACCAGGCCAAGCCTCCAGACTACACTGTGCTTCAAAACATGAGGCGTGATCTCCCCATGACGGCCACTGGTCCAGGACTCACCTCCTCCTGTCGTTTCGAGTCTGGGATTCGCCTCAATGTGCTGGCCTCTGGGCAGGGACTTGCCTCTGTGACCAGCCTCCCTGTGCCAGCCTCAAGGCCGGGACCCTGGTAAGGCCACAATTCTAGATGCCCTGCTACAGGAATTAGGGTACAAAAAAGATTTACAGGGATCTTGCTGATAGTGAAAGGTTTGAGTCATAAGCAGAGGCTGGGACTTCTTTCCCCTGGATTGTAGGAGGCTGAGGTGATCTTATCTGTGCCTGTCATGATTTTATAAACCTTTAAGGTGAATAGCAAAGGTCTTTTCCCTAGGGTAGGAGAGTCCAAACAAGAGGGCATAGGTTTAAGATGAGAGAGGAAAGATTTAAAAGGGACCTGAGGGACAACATTTTCACGCACAGGGTGATGTGTTTATGGAATGATTTGCCAGAGGAAGTTGCTGAGGTAGATACAGTTACAACATTGAAAGAGCATTTGGACAGGTCCATGGACAGGAAAGGCTTAGAGAGATAAGGGCCAAACTCAGAATGATTTGAGCCAAAGGGCCTGTTTCTATGCTGTATGACTCCGCAACTCTAATTAGGATGGAGCAAAGCCATGAAGGAGGAGTTTGAAACTGGGAATGAAAATTTTGAAGCCTGTATGCAGGATTTTGGGAAACCATGGGGATTCAAAGCTCCTCATGATGAATATCTGCTTCTTTACTTTTAATGGCATGTAAGTTTTAGCCTTTTGTAGGGTACATTGAGGCTATCAATGTTGTTGATAGTGATTTAATCATTAATTTTGTAAAGAAAGCGAACAAGTAAGATTGATATGGATATAGTGTGTGGTCTTGATGGATGAAAAGTGGCTATGAGACTCAGCATGGAATTGTGATCAAGAAATAGTTACCTATTAGTGGATTCAGTTTGGGGGTGCAGAATAGTACTTGATTTATGTAGTTCTTAGCTTAGAAAATTGCTCTGAGCTTCACAATAAACCATAAAAGTTTACAGAAATGAAGGAGGTAATTTGCTTCGTTGTGTCTGTGCTACTCTTTATTAGGTCAATCCCAAACTAATAACACCATCCTGGACTGTTCATGTCTTGCTCTGCCTTGAATGTTTAACCACTGCTTCCTTAAAATTTATAAATGGATTCTTTCTCAGCTGTGTTTCAAGCTCTGTCAACGCTGAAGACGTTTTCCTTCTCATTCTTGGTTGCTTTGGGCTTGTGAACACCTATCGCAGATACCCCAATGCAGGAAATAGATTTTTCATATTGAATTTAACTTAATGACAACTATGTAAATTTATATAGCATCATAGTGATCAAAGTGGAGCCATGATAGAGGATATAAAAAAATGAAAGGGGAGGTGATGAACCAATTCCAGAAGGTAGAATTAAAGGAGAGTCCAGGAAGCAGTTTGGGTGGAAGTTGCAGAGTCAACTGAAGATGCTATACAAAAGTCAAGAGTTGGGAGGATAGGGTGATACAGGCATCAAGAAATAAGTCATGATTTAAATGTAAGGAAGAGAATGAAAAATTTGTAAGAATGTTACAATCCTAGAACAGATAGCTAGAACATAGTATGAATTTGGCTAAGGACCATTGCATTTTATTTTTAAATGTAGACTGAGTGAGAGAACCAGGGGACTTTTTAAGGTAATGAACCACAAGATTTCACTATTTTGAATAAGCTTTACAATAGAATGTTAGAATGGTAATACAACTTACCACACATGTGCAACTTGTATTCTGACATTTAGAATTAATACATAGCTCATAAGGGTAATAGATCGTGATCACACACACCACAGCACACATCAAATTAAACATGTGATCAAGACAGATTCTGTCGGTTTCTCAGAAATATGCCCAGACATCAGTGATGTAATAGGTCATCAAATCTCGTTAAACTTCACAAGGGATTCAGTATTCTTTATGTTTGCCAGAACCACCCTCAGCAGGAACTTCTGTCATGGGCTGCTTCAATGACTACTCCTGTTCTAGTCAGTTGTGTTTATTTCCACCCATATTGCTGGGGTAGAATTGTATGTAAAATAAGAAGCAAAGAACTGCAGACATCTGAAACTAAAACAGAAATTGCTAGAGAAACTTAGCATCTGTGGGAAGAGAGCAGAGTTAATGTTTCAAATCTGGTGACTCAATTCTGAAGAAGAGTCATCTCCCTCAAAATGTTAACTCTGTTGTCTTCCCACAGATGCTGCCAGACCTGCTGAGTTTGATCAGCGATTTCTGGTTTTATTTCACCAGTATTGGAATTGGGTTGAAGAACAAGAGATGCTCCCACCACCACACCCCACCAACCCCCCTACAATCTCTAAGAAAGCTGAGAGGTATAGCTCCACGGACAGTGACCTGAGCAGACTCTAGAGGAGTCAGCAAGAAAGTAGTGGCATCATGGCCCACCAAACGAATGACAGCAGACAGCATCCATGTTGTGGCATTTCTGAAATGATCATAAAATTAAAACTAATTTATTTTCCAATGTATGGAATTTAGTCATTTATAATATATATTTCATCTTGAAAGGTAATGTTTTACTACTTCCTGCTTAGGAATGTCTTACGGAATCAAACTCCAGTTATGGCATCAATGCTTTATTTAGTTATAATGATTTTTTTTCAGGAAAGCAACTGTTATGGATCAAACCAGACCCCCTCAAAATATACTAAGAAGGTAGCCTAGACCCTAACTTCTTAGTTAAACGTAAATGCCAGGTATTGCATTCAGGGTGCAATTTGATTGGCCAAACTATCAGATTTGAAGCAAAACACACTTTATTCATACACTATAGTTAAAATGCAACAAAACAAGAAGAAATTAGAATAACTTAATTCTGTTGGCAAACTTTTCAGAGTGATAGATTACCTAACTACTAATCAGTAACTTCTAATATTGTAACATCCAATAAACATTCCCTTGAAAAAAGCAAATTCAATAAAATAGATTTTCTCATATGCATTTCTCCAGTCCAAGTGGAAATTAGCAAGAGAAAACTCGGGGAGAGAGAAATTAACAGTGAGAAATGTATTTGTATCCTCCAAACCCAGCTGCAAGACACCAGCAACAACTGCTTCTGAAAAAGTCAAACTAAAAATCCTAACCCTGGGGGAAACTTGACCCCACACATTCAGACTGCTTCTATTGTTCCGACTTAAAATAAAAACCCTAGGCTTCACATGCTGCTTACTTTATTAGATTCCAATAGGCGGCTTGATAGCTCCATTTTAAAACCCTTATCAACAAAAACCTGCACAAAATATACTTCTTAAAAGCTTCTTATCATCACAGCTACCCTGACTTTAAATGCATACAACCTGTATGTTTTTGTTTTTACTTGCATTTTCCAGTGTTTGCTGTTTATGCCATTAAGTCTAAAATCATAACGCAGTACTGAAACTTGCAGAAATATTACAGGTTTTTCATGTCAAGCTAGGTAAAATGCAGTGATCTCTGAATTTAATTTGACTTTTAAATGGGTATGGTACTTTATTTGAAAGTCTATTTCTTCTTGCTAAGCACAATTTGCATGTTCCTTAAAATGCAGATTGTGTTTAATAAGCATCTTAATAAATGCCTATTAAATCTCACAGCTGCTCAGTGTCGAACATATGTTTTAAGTGAATAAACCTTCCCTACAGGTATGTTAATTAACTCAGGATCTTTAATGTATAACAGTTTTGAATGAGTTCGTTGACATACTGAACCTGCCCAAAAGATGCATCATCAAAATCCCTCACCAACGCTGCATTGGTGGCAGAAATTTTTCCTAATTCCAAACCACATCTGAGTTTTTCACCCCATTCATCTAGTATATTCTGTTCAGAGCTGTTTGTCCTCGTTTCCTCTTCTCTTGCCACTTTGGAAATTGTGGGATCGTAATCTGCTCCAGATGTTTGAGTCTAGGCTGACAGTTGACCACTCCAGTCCATTCCTCAACATCATTGAATACATTATCTGGACATTATCACTTTGCTTTGTGCAAGTTGTCTATTACTTATAACAGTGCTGACATTTCCAAAATCATAGCTCTAAACTGGTGTAGCATGTCTTGAAGTCACTGATGGATATGTTTTGCTTGTTCCTTCTCTGGTTTCTTTTTTGCTGAAGTGGGGATGGGATTGTAATTGAGATAACGCAGATTTTTGGCCTATTGTAGGACTTGATTACAAATTAACTCTCAACTGAGAGTGTTGTGTGCTGCTGAGTATTGCTGTTTTGGAATTCTTTAAAGAAAGAACAGTGTTGAAAATCGTTGGAAACATCGAAGCGCAGCAACGGTTCAAAGAGAAAAGAAACAAATTAGAATTTCATATTTCACTACTGGTTAAACTAAATTGCCTGGACTTTCTCCAAATATTTGGATACACTATGTTAAACATAACAAATGTTGGGAATGAGAGTTTAATTCAAGGTAGACATTGACTTGGCAGTTTATAGTTGCTTTGAAGAATTTGCTCTCATAATTTAGTTTTAAAAGTCCGGCATGACCTTCAGTTGCAAAGAACTTTGCAAAGAACTCTGCCACCCTCAGTAAACACAGAAAATCAATTGATTACAGAATAAGGAATTATTGTATACTCAAATATTTAGCTGGTTTCAGATTTCTGTTTAGGTGATTCTAAATAAGAGAAAATATTTTCTTATGTCATAATGTGGTTAGTAGTATTCTATGGCAGAGATGTGTTGCTGCGCAATAAGTCAGCATTATGAAGTTGGGAATTATTTTATGTAGGAGTCAACATTTTGCATAGATGAGTAATTCGGAGCTAAGGCAGTTGCCTTTTATCGTCGTACATTTAAAATCAATTAGTTATTTTTGAGCTAGTGTCCAAGCCCCATTGGCTACATTTTTATACCTCGATCCCAGAGGTGAAGTGGCATTGTCCTAACTGACTACTTCACCCTACCCTCTAAAACCTGTTGCTATTTCTTTTTTGATTTGTTGTAATTAGTAAAACTTTGTTATTGAAACTGAAATACTGTTTTGAACACTACATGTCTGCAGAAAGTCATTTTAAAGATCACGCAAGATCCTAGAATTGTTTGTAATACTTATTATTACTTTGAAATTGGTAGTAAAATTAGTTTTTTAACTTAGAATAACTTGTTTCATTATGTACTCTTGAGGAAATGGTTATTTTTAATCTTTGTGAATTGCCTCAACAATTATTCTAATATTGAAATATTTCTATTTATATTCATAGAAAAGCACAGCACAGTACACAGTATCCTTTGGCCCACGATGTTGTGCCGACCTATTATCCTACTAAGGTCAATCTACCCTGCATACCCTACAATTTACTATCCTCCATGTGCCTATCCCAGAGTCACTTAGAAGTCTTTAATGTATCTGATTCCACTACCACTGCTGGCAGTGCATTCCACATGCTCATCCCTCCCTGTGTAAAGGACCTACCTCTGACATCTCTGCTCTACCTTCCTCCAATCCAGTATTCATTGTTACATTGAAGTTGTGTCACAGATTAGCTGTCCTGATATTTCTGCTTATGTTGCTCTGCTGACCTTTCAGTATAATTCACATAGCCATCAAGGTATCTTTTTAAAAACAAAATGCTGCTTGATTGTGCTGGTTTGTGGAAGTACTCAAAATGAGGATCATGTATTATTCTCGTCTGAATTTCTGTAAAATAAGCTAGTTATGTTGGTGTAGACTTTAAGATTTATCTTTTATGTTTTCATTTTCCTGAACAGTCAACTTGCCCGATACATGAGTTTTCTGCCTATATATGTTAAAATGATGCTGTAACTATTTAAACTGTGAAACCTCAATATGCTATTTGCTGACTTTTTTTGTCTGAATGGTCAGAAGGAAAGGAGTAAATGAATATCAGCCTGGTTACTTATCAAGGATGGAGATGGGGATTTCTATAGCATCTGACGATTTTAGAAAAAGGATTTGGGGTGAAGTCTAAAGTTTATTTGGGCCTCTGATAAGCGTTTGTCCTGTGATCTCTGCAAAGGAAATTTTAAATGATCTTGTATTGAATATCATCTTGTAGTTCTGATGGTCTTCAGGTAGAGATGATATTAAATTAATGTCTTATCTGCTGCTGTGTTTCAGGTGCATCGGGCAAGATTATTTGCAACATTTCATTGAATTAGGTTGGGACCCTGGGTTTGATGAGGAAAATTAAAACAAAAAACCTTTGAATGGCTTATTATGCTTCCAGTGGTCTTTTTGAGAATCCTTCATCAGGAGGGAACACCTAAGTTCTGCTAATTGAGCATTCTCTCAATTCGAGAACATATTAACTATCCCATCAGATCCTTTTTCAGAAGGGTCAGACAACCTCCTACTTAGAACAATTGTGTTAAAGGCTTGTTGCTATTTTTAAATTATTTACTGTGACTGAATTAAAGGAAATTCTGCAAAGCTAAATGAGGACAGAACTACCTATCTTTTGGCAATCGATCTTTGGGATCTGTACCTTTCAGAGCAGTCTTTGTGCCAAAATAGTGAGTTCCATTTTGCCATGGATTCCTTCTCTGTTTCATCTCATCGCTTTGTAGGACACATGCCTATACAAGAAGCTTTGGTCTGGTGTTCTTTACGAGAATTAATTTTCTCTTCCTATATTCTAATGAATAGACCTGTTACTGACAAATTTATTTAATTCAGTTGTTTAAGGTTAAACCTCAGATCTAGGTATTATTTTTAATAACCTGCCATCCCTTTCCAGAAGGAATGCCCATAGTTAAGATGGTGCTAAGAGATCTATTCTTCTACATTGCTGTTCACCACTGAATTTCTTCCATAAAATTATATGTAGTATGATTAATTCATTTTCTTGAAATTGTAACTTTCTTACATTTCCAATCATTGTATTTCTGTCATATCTGCTGGATTCTTTGTTGTTCATTCAACAATTGCCTGCAAGAGTGCAATTTCCGTCATTATAAGGATGCATTGTGGTTGAAAGAGTTGTCATGAAATTATATACATTTTAAAAATACCCAACTGTATTTATTTCAAATCTTACAGGTTTTCTTAGTTACAGCTGGGAAAGTATTTTCACTCTTCCTAGACACTGATTCTGGTGTCCTTAAATGTAGCCAAATCAATGAATTTTCCAGAAACATGTCACCACCACTATCCTTCCCAATGTTCCGACTTGCTGCATCTGTATCCCAGTAGTACTATTAATTTGCAGTCACTCCAGCACCCAACATACAATTTGCATTTAGCCGTTTGGTGACTTGCCTACCTGCAACTTGGGGCATCTTCCTCACTATTTTTCTTTTAATCCAAGCTTCAAAAGTAAGTGAGGGGTAAGACATGAAATTATTACTTAAGGCATGAACCACACAATGGGTAAGTATTGGCGGTACAGCAAATAGTCAGGAAAGATAATAGATTATTATAACCTATTGAGGGGGGAATTTAATTAAAAGGTAGGAGTATTATGCTTCAGGTGTACAGGGCATTGGTGAGACCACACCTACAATACTGTTTTCAGTACTGTTCGCCTTACTTAAGGAATGCTTTGCAAGTAGTTCAGAGAAGGTTTACCAGACTATTCCCAGGAACGTGTGAACTCAGTATGGAGCTGGTGGAATAGAGCAGGCAAGGCAGCATCAGAAGAGCAGGAAAGTTGATGCTTCAGGTCGGGACCCTTGGCCTGCTGTTTTCCTCCAGCTCTATACTGTATGATCTCTGACACCGGCTTCTGCAGTTCTTGCTGTCTCCAGGAATGTGTTAGTTTTCTTATGAGAAAATGTTGGACAGGCTAAGGTTATCTCCCCTGGAGTTTAGAAGAGTAGGAGGTGACTTAGTTGAAACATATCAAAACCTGTGGGGTCTTCACAAGTTGGATGTGGAAAGGATGTGTTTCATAGAATCGAGAACTAAGCATCAACCATTTGAAACAGAGTTAAAACTCTTTTTTCCCTTGGAGACTCGCAAGTCTTAGGAACTCTATCTGAAAGGGTGAAAGAAGCAGAGTCTTTGAATATTTGTACGACACTAGTGGTTAGATTCTTGGAGAAACTCTGGCCTGGCAGCATCTCTAGAGGGAGAATTGTCTCAGAGTTAATGTTTCAAGTCTAGTCTGACTTCTTCAGAATGAAGCATTCTCTGTGTGTGTTTCAGATTTCCAGCATCTGCAGTATTTTGCCTTTTTTTATCACTTTGGATAGATCCTTCTTAAGCAAGGATGTGAAAGAATATTGCTGATAATGTGGATTTGAGGTTACAGTCAGATGAGCTGTGATATTTTAAATGGCGTAGCAGGCTACAGGGGCTGAATATTCTACTCTTGTTCTTCATTCGTATGTTTGGATTGCAATTTTAAAGTAGTGGTGCAGATTGCATTAAATTTTCCACACAATGCACATGATTTAAGAGTTGGAGCCAGGAAATACCTGAAACAATAAGAATGCCCTGTGATTTACATAGTTTCAGTCACTGAGTGAACTTGATATATTTTCTGTTATGTGGCACAAACAATGTCTCTTTTAGCTTTTCATAATGTTGCTTGTATGAAACATAAAAATCTATTGACTGGCTCCCTACAAGCAATGTCGCAGAAGCTTCTTTAATTTATTTATGAAGAAGAGGTCTGATTTTTGTATCTAGTGATACTGGATCTGCAATTACAGAAAAGCACAGAGTAAACTTTGTTGATGCACCCATGATCAAACATTCTAATGTATTTTTGCGATTTATTTTTGAAGGTGAATTTGAAAGACTACCTTTTTGTTTCATAAGCTATTCTAGCTCCAGAAAAGACGTGCCAAGCCAAACACACTAGCATAAAACTAGCAAAATAGTAGGTTCAAATAAGATTCCAAACACTTAATAAATTGATCATTCCTTGCAGGGTTCTACTGACCATGATGCATCTGACCCCTCCCCAATGGGAAAAGCTGAGGATGTACAGGTAACCATCAATTCACAGCACTAAGTGTGACAAGGCTGACTCCTGTCCTGGTGGTCACCCACCTGATATAAATTTAAACTAATCTAAAACTTGCCCTGTATTCGAAATCACGCCATGTCCTGCTTGACCACCACCACACTGTTTGCTGACTGACATTGATTTCCAATTCAGCAACTCAAATTTAAGGTGATCAGTCTTGTTTTGAATTTCCTCCAAAAGTTTCATCTTTAGCCTACCGTATATCCTCCTTCTGCTCTTTAACCATTTGCAAATTTCTGCATACAGACCATTCCAACCTTTTCCATTGACCAGTTTTAATTGTTCTACCATTGCAGTCATGTCTGCATCTGCCTTGACTCTAAGCACCAGGAGTTACCTTCCTATTTTCTTTATCTGTCCATTTTTTACAATGGACTTTAAAACTGCTCTGTTAGAAGCTCATTTGATCTCCTTTTGTGTTTTGGAGTGAAACTTTAATAAATAATGTTCCATCGATGCACTTTGGGACAGTTTACACTATGCTCATAGTGCCTTATCAGTGCAAGTTTTTTCTTGGTGCTCAAAGTACAAAGAGACTTGTATTATCTGCTTTGGGTTATTCTGGATAACTGTGATGGACTACAGAAAATAGGAACTAATATTAACTGCCCTGGATTATTCTGTGTAAACCGTGATTGACTATCTTCAGTTGCCTATCACTTTGCTTCAAGACATGCCTAACTACCTCTCAGTAGGGATTCAGTTGACAGCCCTTTGTTTAGCCACAGCCAATGCCCCTAAAAGTATGTGTCAGGTAAAACTAAAATCTAGATCAGCTTCACTAGCTATCAAGAAGCCAGTCAAGGTATTTTCTAATCAGCCAGCTCAGAAATGTTATGACCCCGCTGTGGGGCTATTGAGACTCCACCCTGTGTCTCCTAGTTCAGAAGAAGGGACATTATCACTGTGCCACATGAGCTCTAAGAATTCAATGTAATGTTACCCAACCATATGTATTTGAGATAATAGGAACCAAAGTATTCTACCAAGTCAGTCATGAGGCATCACTTAATCTAAATAAGCTTCATCAAGATGCTGCTTGGTGCATAGCTCATAAAATTTCTTCTTAACTGGATTAAACAATGAAGCAGCAAATATTTCTCAAATCCTACAGCTTCACAGATTATAAAATTTTGAGAAGATTTGTAGCTCAGGTTGAGGTTCTGGGTGTGAGTTTGCTTGCTGAGCTGGAAGGTTAGTTTTCAGACGTTTCGTCACCATTCTAGGTAACATCATCAGTGAGCCTCCGACGAAGCGCTGGCGTTATGTCCCGCTTTCTATTTATCTGTTTCCTTGGGTTGCTGATGTCATTTCCTGCATTGGTGATGAGGAAGTGACATCAGCAACCCAAGGAAACAGATAAATAGAAAGCGGGACATAACGCCAGCGCTTCGTCGGAGGCTCACTGATGATGTTACCTGGAATGGTGATTAAACGTCTGAAAACTAACCTTCCAGCTCAGCGAGCAAACTCACACCCAGATTATAAAATCTCTGAATTATCTTTGAGACAAAGGATTGATTCAAAATTGACTTCAGAGCTATTTGCATAAACTATCAACTTCATCCTTTTGTTTAACAGGACATGCAATGCATTCACTTGGAAATTAGAGGTCACCCTCTTGTTGGGTGATGACTATATGCCTCCTACATATCTTTAAAGCCCAAAAATGCTGCAGAAATAAATACCTATGCCAGACAAAAGTAACTCTAATTAATTTTGTACCAGTCATTTCAGCAGTCTTTCAGTTGAGCATTTTCTACAAGCCTTTCCTGATAGCCAAGGTCCAGACTTAGAGAAGGCTCAGTGGAAATTCCTAGATAGCTTTCTTTGTGTGGTGAACAACATAACTACTATTGTTCTGGTACCTTTCTTTTCACAAAGATGAATCCAGACTATTTTCATTCATTGCAAATTAATGGCATGCAGAATTTCTCACCATCAGGAGAAGCTCCTTTAATATTTAGTTCTTTGGATGCGTGGGATACTGGTAAAACGTTTTTAGCCTGTGTTTGCCCTGACTGCATTAAGATTTAACCACATAGCATTAGATTGAAGTCCCCTGTGGATTAGGTAGGTGTGACAGTTTCCTTTCTTTATAACATATTAATGCAACAATTGAATTTTATGGAAATCTGACAACTTCCATGGTTATTTCTCATTGCTAGTCCCTATATTACCAGATTTCTTCATTTAGAAATTAAGAAGTTTCAGTTATATGACAAATTTCAGAATCTTAAGTACATTGCAAAATGCTTTATAATCAATGAAGAACTTCTGGATTTTAGACATTATTGAGATATTGGAAACAAAGGAACAGATTTATGTGTTGCAGTGTGATGATACTTAGGCAGTTCCCTACAGTGAAGTTGACTGAGGGCTAAATATTGTCAAGCACATCATCTTTCAGTAATGCCATGACATCCATAACATGCACCTGAAAGGGCAGGCTTGCGTCTACAGCCTTCTGACTTCACGGCTGGGATTTAAAATGGGTGATGAGGAGTCTCTCTCCTATAGAAATCTCGTGGGAACCCTGCTTACATGGAGAAAGCCCAAAGTAATTAAGTGTCTTTCAGGGACTTAACTGGACAATGTTGGGGCCTTTACCCAGGATCTATGAACATGGGTGGAGACAGATCAGAGACTGACAGCTCTCTGTTGAAACAGCTTCATAAAGTGCAATGGCTGCTGCCAGTAATGCTGTGAGTAATATCTGTTGGGTCCTAAGACTTAGGTGATGGTGGGCTGTGGGAAAGGGTGGTAAGCAGCAGCCATTGATGGAGCATTGAGAAACTGCAACTTCAGAATGTTTGCATGAGCTACATCCTAAAATTGATATCTGCTTCAGAGGATATGATGATGATGAATGCTGTGTAGATTGGCCCAGTGTAAAAGAGATTATGGCCTTCCTGTGGTCCTTTGGATAATTAATTACTATATCTTGTAACTTAAGGTTGCCGTACAATATTATTATGGTTAATGGTGTATGTGCAGAGTTTGATTAAACAAATATTAAATAGTATGGGCTTGGCTCATTTGAAAGGCCTGAACCTAGATTCCATTTAAAGGTAAGTCAATAAATCAATTACCAGTAACAATTCAGAAGTTGTGGCTTCATACTACAGAACATTTTTAAACTGCTTTGAATTTCAGCTCTCATTTATTATTGGAACTTATTCAGCAGAGTTTAATCCAGCCTATCATGGCAAAGCAGTGGCCCAGTTAATTGGAGGAGAAACTGCACGTCAGTATACCAGCAGCTAAAAACCTCCATCAGTTGAGTCAGTATGAAGGGGCCAATGTGAGAAATGCACCCACTGTGGAAATATGTCAGTCAGACTCATGAATGAGTCAGTTGACACCAATTATCTGAGCTTGTTTACTCTGTCACCGGTCTTCTTGGGAGTTGGTGGTATTACTCATCAGCAGGAGCTCTGCATTCAATCAAGGATTATAGCATCAGGGAGAAGGGGACTGTGGAACCCACTCCGCTTAGGCACCTGGTTCTCCTCCTCCCACAATCCACTCTCAGTTGTGTTCTGGGATCCAACAGCTGTGACATAGAGCATTTTGTGAGGAAAAGATTCAGTAAGCAAATCAGAAAAAACTATTTTGCGTAAAGGCTGATGGAAAGGTAGAACTTGCTTCCATGGGCGTGGTTGAAATGAATACTATAGTTACATTTAAAGCAGGGTTAGACAAACGTAAAGAAGAAGGAATGATAGATTGAGATGAGAGGATGAGGTGAAGTTTGAGTGGAGTGTAAACACTGGCTTGCACTTGTTAGATCAAATGTTTTGTGTCAGTGATGAATATCCTAAAAGTTAGCTTTTGATATCTTGACGTCTGGAAAATAAGCAAGAAAGGAACATCAGAAATTGTTGGAGAAACTCAGCAGGTCTGGCAACATCTGTGAAGAAAAAGCGGAGTTAACATTTTGAATCCAGCCTTCAGAAGGGTCACTGGACCTGAAACATGAGATCTTCTTTCTCTCCACGGATGCTGCCAGACATGCCAAGTTTCTCCAACAATTATTTTTTTTCAGATTTTCAGAATCCAGTAACTTGTCTCCAGTATTTTCTTCTTCATTAAGGTTTGTTTGAATACATTTAATTAATTGGGGAAATGCTTTCTCCATTATTAAAACATAGCTGAGAGCAGTTTGCTTCTGTCTGGGATGGAGAATAATGAAGATTGAACTCTGAGTAGAAACGAAATTCAGCATAGAATCAAGTACAAATATAATCTTTAAATAATCACAGAGTTTATCTGGAGAGGAGTTGCTGTGATGACTTTGTAAAAGTCATGACTTAAATGATAGGAATTGGAGGTGACATTTTCTTGTGTTAGTTGTCCTCTATCCTAGTTTTAGGTATTTTTGGCTTTAAATTTTAAGACCACTTTCTTAGATGAATACATAAGAACATAAGAACTAGGAGCAGTTGTAGGCCATCTGGCCCCTCGAGCCTGCCCCGCCATTTAATAAGATCATGGCTGAATTTTTTTGAGACTCAGTTCCACTTACCGCCCACTCGCCATAACTCTTAATTCCTTTACTGTTCAAAAAATTATATGTTTTGGTAGAGGGGTTGAGTTCCGGAGCCATGATGTCATGCTGCAACTGTACAAAATGCTAGTGCGGCCTCATTTGGAATATTGCGTGCAGTTCTGGTCGCCCCATTACAGGAAGGATGTGGAAGCATTGGAAAAGGTGCAGAGGAGATTTGCCAGGATGTTGCCTGGTCTGGAGTGAAGGCCTTATGAAGAAAGGCTGAGCGACTTGGGTCTGTTCTTATTGGAGAGAAGAAGGCTAAGAGGGGATTTAATTGAGACATTCAAGATGATCAGAGGATTAGATAGGGTGGACAGTGAAAGTCTTTTTCTGAGGATGATGATGTCAGATTGTACGAGGGGGCATAGTTACAAATTGAGGGGTGATAGATTTAAGACAGATGTCAGAGGCAGTTTCTTTACTCAGAGAGTGGTAAGGGCATGGAACGCCCTGCCTGCCAATGTAATTAATTCAGCCACATTAGGGGCATTTAAACAGTCCTTGGATAAGCGTATGAATAATGATGGGATAGTTTAGGGGGATGAGCTTAGATTGGTTCACAGGCTGGCGCAACATCGAGGGCCGAAGGGCCCATTCTGCACTGTATTGTTCTATGTTCTATGTTCTTTGCCTTAAACACATTCAGTGAGGTAGCTTCAACTGCTTCACTGGGCAGGGAGTTCCCCAGATTCACAACCCTTTGGATGACGAAGACCTTAGTCCTACATCTGCTTCACTTTATTTTGAGGTGATGCCCTTTAGTCCTAGAGGACCTCCCTGCCTCCACCACCTGTATCCCCTTCATAATCTTATATGTTTCTATAAGGTCTCCCCTCATTCTTCTGAATTCCAGTGAGTATAATCCCAGTCTACTCAGTCTGTCCTCATAATCCAACTGTCTCAACTGTGGAATCAACCAAGTGAATCTCCTCTGTACCCGCTCTAGTGCTAGTAAATCTCTTCTCAAGTAAGGAAACCAAAACTGCAAATAATACTCCAGTTATGGCCTCACCAGGACCCTATACAGCTGCAGCATAGCCTCCCTGTTTTTAAATTCCATCCCTCGAGCAATGGCAGGCAATATTCCATTTGGCTTTTTAATAATCCGCTGCATCTGCAATCCTACTTTTAGCGATTCATGCACAAGAACACCCAAGACCCTCTGTACAGCAGTGTGCTACACTTTTTCAGTGTTTTCTGCATACTTTACTGTACCACAGACTGCAAATACAAACTCCACATGCTTAGACTGTGGGCTAAATCTTCCGATCTGGATTGGAATACCCATTTTAGATAACCCAGATTCAATAAGATATGCCTTCCGATGATCTTTTTGGACCTGCCTTCTGAAGCATGAACCTTTTTAACACTTGCAGCATATCAGTTGTCACAGGAAACGATGTGGGAAATCTTTGAGGGAGCTGTACCCACTTCTTATAGCTAAATGTAGGCCCATGTCTTCAGTAGTCTTGATGTAAGATAAGCTTTTAGCAACATGCTTAGAAGATCAGCCAACAGAGGTCTGTCCTTAAATTAATAACTATAAGAATTGGGACCTCAGTAGATATGTGTTGGGTTTTATGGATCAGATTATATCATCTTCAAATATACCAAGAAGATAGCCTTGACCTACCTTTTATCTTATTTAAAGGCATGTGTAAGGTATTGTATTCCAGATGTAGTTTGATTGGTCATATTTCTTGACATTAAGAAAAACGTGCTTTATGCTTTTATATCCAGCTAAAATACAAACAAAAGAAAAATGAATTGGTATAACTAACTATAACTGTTGGAAAACTTAACAGAATAATAGATTGTTCAACTACTAAAAAGCAACTATTCTGATATAATGACATCTCATAAACACATGCTTAGCAAAGACAAATTCAGTAAAATAGTTCGTCTGACACGCGATGTTTTTCCAGTCAAGGAGAAAAGAACATAGAGAAAATTCTGGCAGAGAGAACGCATTGGTTTTTTGTTGTGGCTGAGAAGGATATATAGCAGCTTCCACAACCATCTTCAAAACCCCAACAACTGAACGCTAAACTAAAATCCTGTTTCTGTGGGAACCTGACTCCACCCATTCTTGCTGCCTGTATTCTAACTTTAAAAAAAGAGCCTCACAAGCTGCTTAATCTATTAGCTTGGCAGAGACAACTTGGTAATTCTGGCTTAAAACCTATCATCAAAACAAGAGCACAATACAACTCTTCAAGCCTCGTTCCACGGGCGTCACTTCATTGCAATACTGTAATCATTTTGAACTCATTTTAAATTTATTTTGCAAAAGATGAAATGTTTATGTTGTCTCAAACTATTTGAAAATATGTGTATCAGCATCACTTTTATTTTGCTGTTGGCAGTTTTACAATATTAAAGTAATATTGTTTTGCAGTACAAAGCCACTAACTATATCCTCCATAATTAATGTTGCTGTTTGAAGTTGTGAATAACTGTAACATAATTTCTCAATTTATGGAATTCTTTTGACTAGATCTTAAGCTACTCAGAAATTGGATCATGAAAAATAAAACTATGTCTTATAATTAAATCTATGGAAATATCAATGAGTATTATTAATCAAAATTTATAAGAAATAAATTTTAGATAACAAAGTGTGGAGCTGGATGAACACAGCAGGCCAAGCAGTATCTTAGGAGCACAAAAGCTGACGTTTTGGGCCTAGACTCTTCATCAGAAAAGGGGGATAGGGAGAGGGGGAAAGATGGATAGAGGAGTAGATAGGTGGAGAGGAGAATATAGGTGGGGAGGTAGGGAGGGGATAGGTCAGTCTGGGGAGGACGGACAGGCCAAGGAGGACGGATGAGGTTAGTAGGTGGGAAATGGAGGTGCGGCTTGAGGTGGGTCTAGGGGATAGGTGAGAGGAAGAACAAGTCGGAGGCAGGGATGAACTGGGCTGGTTTTGGGATGCAGTGGGGGCGGGGAGATTTTGAAGCTGGTGAAATCCACGTTGATACCATTGCGTTGCAGAGTTCCCAAGCGGACTATGAGTTGCTGTTCCTGCGACCTATGGGTGGCATCATTATGGCACTGCAGAAGGCCCAGGATGGACATGTCGTTTAAGGAATGGGAGGGGGAGTTGAAATGGTTCGCGATTGGGAGGTGCAGTTGTTTATTGCGAACTGAGCAGAGGTGTTCTGCAAAGCGGTCCCCAAGCCTCCGCTTGGTTTCCCCAATGTAGAGGAGGCCACACCGGGTACAGCAGATGCAGAATTGGCGGATGTGCAGGTGAACATCTGCTTGATGTGGAAAGTTATCTTGGGGGCTGGGATGGAGGTGAGGGAGGAGGTGTGGGGGCAGGTGTAGCACTTCCTGCAGTTGCAGGGGAAAGTGCCGGGTGTGGTGGGGTTGGAGGGGATTGTGGACCGGACAAGGGAGTCACAGAAAGATTGGTCTCTCCAGAAGGCAGACAAGGGTGTGGTTGGAAAAATGTCTTTGGTGGTGGGGTCGGATTGTAGATAGCAGAAGTGTCGGAGGATGATGCGTTGTATCTGGAGGTTGGTGGGGTGGTATGTAAGGACTCGGGGGATTCTCTTTTGGCAGTTATTGCGGGGGCGGGATGTGAGGGATGAGGTGTGGGAAATGCGGGAGACAGGGCTGAGGGCATTCTCGACCACTGCGGGGGGGAGGTTGCGGTCCTTGAAGAACGAGGACATCTGACATAGTCCAGGTGAACATAAGTTTGGGGTGGAAGGTGTTGGTGAAGTGGATGAACTGTTCGAGCTCCTCCTGGGAGCATGAGGCGGCGCCAATACAGTCATCAATGTAACGGAGGAAGAGCTGGGGTTTAGGACCAGTGTAGGTGAGAAAGAGGGACTGTTCCACATAATCTACAAAGAAGCAGGCATAGCTTGGGCCCATGTGGGTATCCATATTCCGCTTGGGAACCCTACAGCCGAATGGTATCAATGTGGATTTCACCATCTTCAAAATCTCCCCTCCCCTGACAGCATTCCAAAACCAACCAAGCTAGTCCCCACCTGCCTTACCTGTTCTTCCTCTCACCTATCCCCTCCTCCCACCTCAAGCCGCATCTCCATTTCCTACCTACTAACCTCATCCCGCCCCCTTGACCTGTCCATCCTCCCTGGACTGACCAATCCCCTCCCTACCTTCCCACCCACACTCTCCTCTCCACCTATCTTCTCCTCTATCCATCTTCAGTCTGCCTCCCCCTCTCTCCCTATTTATTTCATAATCCTCTCCCCATCCCCCTTTTCTGATGAAGGATCTAGGCCTGAAACATCAGCTTTTGTGCTCCTGAGATGCTGCTTGGCCTGCTGTGTTCATCCAGCTCCACACTTTGTTAACTAGGATTCTTCAGCATCTGCACTTCCCATTATCTCTGAAGAAATAAATTTTAATTCTTTTACAATATTTTCATTCATTCAGTGGATGTGCCTTGACTGGCTGGGCCATTATTCACTGCCCAATTCTAACTGTCTTCAAGAGGATGGTGGTGTGTACTTCTTTCTTAAACTGCTGTAGCGCTTTTAGTATATTTACGCCTGCAAGTGCTGCTAGGGGGAAGAGAATTCCAGGATTTTGACCCATTTTGAATGCCAAGGAATGATGCCTAGGAGATCGTCATTGCCTGGCATCTGTGGCACTAATGTTACTTGCTTTTGTTCTTCTGACCTTATGATGGAGGGAACATTGTTGATGAAGTAGCTGAAGATGCTTGAGTCCAGGGCACTACTTTGATGAACTCCTGCTGTGATGACAGACTTCGGCAAAAACAGCCGTCTTCCTTTGTGCAGGGATTGACAACAAACAGCAAAGAGTTGTGTACTCGTCCTTGTCTCCTCTCTCCCACTCCAATTTTAAAAACTATTATTGTCGAGTACACGGGTTGAATGCCCCTCACGGAAACAAGACCAAGTGTCTGTGAGCAGGTTATTGCAAATATTGCTGATGGTTAAGAGTAGATTGATGGGATGATAATTTTCTGAATTGGGTTGGTTTTTTCTTGTGAACATAAATACATGGGGAATTTTCCATATGGTTGTGTAGTTACTGCTGTTGTAACTGTTGTGGAAGAGCTGAGCAAAAAGTTCTGGAGCAGAAGCTTTATTAAGTTCCCCTCCAGGCTGTGCATTGCTACGAGGGTCTGCACGTGTATGTTAATGTGCTGATGCCATTTGCAGCTTTGACTTCCATTTGTTGGTGCCATGTACAATACAGGGATACTTGTGTGCCAATCAGCATAAGCAGCAAGTGCTAGCTAAAGCTAAACAGATCAGCTCTAAGCTCTATAGTGATGCTATATCCAATTATGAATAGTATGAACAATTAACCTAACTGGAGGAGCAGGCTTCTCAAATATCCCTATGCTCGATAATGGGGGAACCCAGCCCATCATTGCAAAGAGAGAATCTACACCTAGGAGCAACAAGTGGATGATCCATCTCAACTTCATCTGAAAATCTCCAGCTTCATCGATGCTAGTCTTCAGCCAATTCAATTCACTCCATGTGGTATAAAGAAACAGCTGAGAGCACTGGACAAAGACCAGTGATCCAACTACATTTTTTCCTTCTGCACACACCCCAAGTCTGTTCATGGCATTGACTGGAGCCACATGTAGGCCAGACCAGGTAAAGGTGGTACACTTCCTTCCCTAGGGATGCTGATGCCTAAAGAACATTAGTGAGCCAGTTGGGTTTTTATGACAATCAACAATGGTAACCATTAGACAAGCTTTATTAATTGCAGGGTTATTTTTTAATTGAATTCAAATTTCGTTGCTTGCCTGGTATAATTTGAACCCATGTCACCAGTGAATTAGTCTGGGGACTCTACATTATTAGTCCAGTAACATTACTACTATACCACTGCCTCCTCGCAACATCCACCGTGCAGATAACGTCAAGTACTTTTTTTTCTATCTTGTTTCCTTTACCAACTGCCATGGAACCCAATTCTGAAGAAGCCATATTGCACTCAACATTACTCTCTTTCTCTCCCTCTCTCTCTCTCCCTCCCCCATCTCTCTCTCTCTCTCTCTCTCTACAGAGATGTTACAAATCTCTTGACTTTCTCCAGCACTCTGTGTTGCTATTTCAGTCCAGCAGCTAGATCCTTTAGGCTAGGCCAGTAGTTGTGCTGCTGAGCCACTTCTGGTGATGGACATTGAAGACCCCCATCCAGAGTGCATTCTGTGTCACCCTCATTGCTTCCTAAAATGGTGCTGAACCTGCAGGAGTGCTGATTTCTCAGTTGAGGTGGGAAGGGCTAAACATGGTAAGCAGGATGTTACCTTGCCCATGTTTAACCTGATACCATGAGACTTCATGGGGTCCAGAGTCCATTTTGAGGACTCCTATGGCAAATTCTTTCCCACAACATTCAACTGTGCTGCCACCTCTACCATATCTGTATTGCAAGTGATGTGGAGGTACTGGTGTTAGACTTGGGTGGATGAGGCCAAAGATTATGTGACCTGGTGGACTATAACCTGGTGTTGTGTGATTTTTGACCTTGTATTGCATGTGGAACAGGGCATAAGCAGAATTGAGGTTGATAGTGCCTGAGACATTCTGTGACATTCCTCATTCTTTTTATCTTTGGATAGGCTGCAGAGATTATGATGAAAATGAAATAACATTAAACCAGTACTACAGTTTGTTTTACTAATGATTGAAACCGATTGTCACAATTATTAAGTGCCTTTTAATAGTAGTATTTTATTGGAACAGTTTTTTTTGGGAGGAGTGTAGTGCAGTTAATATTTTCTCATTTATTTTGATGCAGTTACTGACCCTGCAAATTCAGTTTACTTTTGTAGTGATGAGAATGATGGTCATCGTGTATAGTTCACCGGAGTGTAGATTTATGTCTTTGCTTCATTGATAATATGCCCCAAAGATTTTCATATCGGATAGTTAGGATGACTGGATTTCTTGATTTTGTTCACTAATTATCAGTTTGCATAGCATGAAAATAACATTACTTCTCTTGAAAACCAATTAAAGTCATCAGTGTTATTTGAAATTATTTAGTTTTATTAGCAATTTCTGAGTAGAGGATAAATGCTAATACAATTTTGCAAAGATGAGGACACAAGCTTAAAGTAATTTGCAAAAGAGGCAAATGTGATTGGAGAAACTTTTTTCAGCAATGAGTATTTGGGCTGTGCAATTCACTGCTTATTGTGGTGTAGGTAGGTTGATTTGAGGCGATGGATGATCATTTCAACCAAAACAATGTGTGCAGATTTACAGGGAAAAGGCAGATGTGTGGCACTGTCATAATGCTTATTTGGAAAGCTAATGCAGTCATAGTTGACCAAACATCATGTTTCTGTATCATCATCATAATTTCTGAGATTGTGGACAAATGCTGCACTAGCTGATAATGCCTCTATCCCATTAACAAACATCCTTTGTATCTCAGTGATCTAAATTAGATATACAACTCAATATGTGGTCTGATGAGTATGTTTTTAATTAAATGTTCAGCTTTTAAAAGAAAATTAGAGTCAATGAACCATAGAGTTTTTACAGCAAGTAAAGTGACCCCTCAGTCCATCATGCATGCACCAGTCATAAAATACCCATCTATTCTAATTCTCTTGCCCAGCACTACTTGTTTGCTATTGCACTTCGAGACTTCATCTAAATAGTTCTTAAATATCTCGATGGTTCCTATCGCTTCCACCCTTTTAGGTAGCGAGTTCCAGAAACCCACAATTCTCTGTGTGATTTTCTTCCCTCCTCCCTCTCAAGCCTCCTATAATCATCCTGTTCCTTAACGTAAAATTGAACCCCTGGTTATTGTCCGCAACTTATGTCCCTTAGAACAGTGTACATCTCAGTCAGATTCCCTGTTCAGCCTTCTTTGCTCTAAGGACAACAACCCCAACATTTCTTGTCTCTCTCCATTTTTTTTTCTTAACAGTCAAGTTGCCACAGCCCAGGCAATATCCTGATGAATCTCTTCTGCATCCTGTCTCGTGTTGAAATGGACGTGTCCTTCCTATAGCATGAAGTAGTATACTAACTTGGGCAGCACATTAGCTCAGTGGTTAGCACTGCTGCCTCACAGCGCCAGGCACCTGGGTTCAGTTGCACCCTTGGGTGACTGGCTGTGTGTAGTTTGCACATTCTCCCTGTGTCTGTGTGAGTTTCCTCTGAGTGCTCTGGTTTGCTTCCAGTCCAAAGATGTGCAGATTAGGTGTATTAGCCATGCTAAATTGCCTATAGTGTTCAGGGATTTGTAGATTAAATGGGTTACAAGGGGATGGGTCTGGGTGGGATGCTCTGAGGTTCACTGTGGACTTGTTGGGTTGACGGGCCTGTTTCCACACTGTAGGGATTCTATGATACGTGATAGGATGAAGCTGGAAGTATTGAGTTGTGTTAAGTGTTTGTTACTGCAGTTATGTTGAATTTTATGTAATGTGTGCAGGTTGGAATGGTGACATTTTGCTTGTAGTTAATTTTTAAGATTTGATTCAGGGCTCGTCACATAAGTATCGAATTTGGTATGCATCGAAGTGCTTTTGAAGTGAATCAATATCAAACGTTTCTGCACAGGAAATTTAAATTGTTAAACATTTATCATGAAAGGCCTGATGTTAGATTACAAAGTAAGTCAAATCCATTTTATTATCTGGGATTTCTGTGTTTTCTGTTATCTTGTTGAAGCTTATGTTCCATGTTTCTTTTTCTCAATCAATATTGCATCCTAATAATTATACTTTAATGTTTTTCTCCTGAAAAATCTGATGAAACTCTGATATAACTGCAGTTTAAATTGTGGTATCCTGCTATTTTAGTTTGAGGAAGTACATCAGCATTAACAGAACACAACTCATCTAGACTTGGATATTTTCTCAGATCTGAATTACATCACTAGCCCTTAAAGATAGGAACAAAAAAAAATGAACACCTGAAGTTGATTTTCTTAGACACTAATGTACAGCATGTGATTGCACTCAAGGAAAGGATGGATGCTTCTGCTTCAAATTAATGAAGTGTCTTTGTTTAGCTTACCAATTATATTGACATAACATATTTATTAGATGTGGAAAAAAAGACTGTCCTTATTGTTAGGGATTTCAAGGTTATTTTTCAGAAAAGTTTAATTTCCAGCTCGCTGAATATGCAGGATCAAATCCAGCAGAATTTTGATGAAGCTTAGCACGTGGAGTAATCCATAATAAGGGCAGTTCACGGAGTACATTTGCCCTGAACAAGTCAAAAGCTTACATTGTCTGCTTTAAGTCTCTTATCAAAGCAGCTGTCAGTCTTTTGAATGAGTTAAATTTATTTTCCATACCAAAACAAAAGGCAAAGATTTTTTTTTGTTCCTCTCTTTTAGGGCTACTGAAGTAGTAAGGCCTGGGAACATTTCCTTCTGAAGACTGTGTTCCTTTGGCCTATTTCGTCCACGCTGACACCTGGTTCCTAGCAATCACTGACAGACAATAGAAGCGTTTCTCAGGCTTTCAATAATGCAACATTTCCTTAATTAGACTGCTCCTGATGTGTTCACAGTACCTAGTAAACATCAAATTTTCCTGGAATGATATTGTTTAACTAAATTTAGTTTTGTCAGGCTCCAGTTGCAGCTTGTTGCAGGACAGAATTCAATAATCATTGGAGCCATTCAGTAAAATAGTGTAGTTAGAAGTTAATTTCTAAAAGAATTCGCGTATGTTTGAGTCCTTAGGGTAGCAGTCTGTTTACACCATAGATATTGATGCAACCCAGTTTTAGACTAGGCTGGAGATGGTCACTACATCAAAGCCATACAGTTTAAATACTTTGAAGGGAGGCACATTTAAACAAGTAGATCATGTGCTTCCTTAGGCTCAAGTTCTGCTCCCAAATTTCTTTGGGGTATTCATCCCATATGATGAGCTATCATTTTCAAGCAGCATGGTTGCAACAAATATGAAACAGTTGTATACATCTTTGTAAAGAAATCAAACTCCCAACCACACCAAAAGACAGAATGGTTTTTGATCTAAATATGTAACTTTGTCCCTGACAGCAAAACTTCACTAAATTCGAAAAATTGTAGTTTGTCAAAACTAGTGCCTGTTTTCAAACCTGCATTTATTTAGTATTGTGTGTTGTGTTCTGTTGAACCATAACTATAAATGCAGCAATTATTTTGCACATCAGGCATAGTACTGTTGTGAACATGGTTAGATAGGATGAAATAGAACCCTTGGTTTGTTTGCATCATTGGGTTTTTAATAAATTTTGCGATGATCTGGCAACAACTTCAATTGTGGCAGAATTTTTAAAGTTTCAATCATGTGATGTTGGCATTGCTGACTAGAGCAGCATTTTTTGCACATTCCTAATTGCCAAGAAGGCAGTAAGAGTCGACCACATTGCTGAGTGTCTGGAGTCATATGTAGGCCAGACAAAGTAAGGATGGCAGAGATAATGGGAACTGCAGATGCTAGAGAATTCCAAGATAATAAAATGTGAGGCTGGATGAACACAGCAGGCCAAGCAGCATCTCAGGAGCACAAAAGCTGACGTTTCGGGCCTAGACCCTTCATCAGAGAGGGGGATGGGGAGAGGGAACTGGAATAAATAGGGAGAGAGGGGGAGGCGGACCGAAGATGGAGAGTAAAGAAGATAGGTGGAGAGAGTGTAGGTGGGGAGGTAGGGAGGGGATAGGTCAGTCCAGGGAAGACGGACAGGTCAAGGAGGTGGGATGAGGTTAGTAGGTAGCTGGGGGTGCGGCTTGGGGTGGGAGGAAGGGATGGGTGAGAGGAAGAACCGGTTAGGGAGGCAGAGACAGGTTGGACTGGTTTTGGGATGCAGTGGGTGGGGGGGAAGAGCTGGGCTGGTTGTGTGGTGCAGTGGGGGGAGGGGACGAACTGGGCTGGTTTAGGGATGCAGTAGGGGAAGGGGAGATTTTGAAACTGGTGAAGTCCACATTGATACCATATGGCTGCAGGGTTCCCAGGCGGAATATGAGTTGCTGTTCCTGCAACCTTCGGGTGGCATCATTGTGGCAGTGCAGGAGGCCCATGATGGACATGTTATCTAAGGAATGGGAGGGGGAGTGGAAATGGTTTGCGACTGGGAGGTGCAGTTGTTTGTTGCGAACTGAGCGGAGGTGTTCTGCAAAGCGGTCCCCAAGCCTCCGCTTGGTTTCCCCAATGTAGAGGAAGCCGCACCGGGTACAGTGGATGCAGTATACCACATTGGCAGATGTGCAGGTGAACCTCTGCTTAATGTGGAATGTCATCTTGGGGCCTGGGATGGGGGAGAGGGAGGAGGTGTGGGGACAAGTGTAGCATTTCCTGCGGTTGCAGGGGAAGGTGCCGGGTGTGGTGGGGTTGGAGGGCAGTGTGGAGCGAACAAGGGAGTCACGGAGAGAGTGGTCTCTCCGGAAAGCAGACAGGGGAGGGGATGGAAAAATGTCTTGGGTGGTGGGGTCGGATTGTAAATGGCGGAAGTGTCGGAGGATAATGCGTTGTATCCGGAGGTTGGTGGGGTGGTGTGTGAGAACGAGGGGGATCCTCTTGGGGCGGTTGTGGCGGGGGTGGGGTGTGAGGGATGTGTTGCGGGAAATACGGGAGACGTGGTCAAGGGCGTTCTCGATCACTGCGGGGGGAAAGTTGCGGTCCTTAAAGAACTTGGACATCTGGGATGTGCGGGAGTGGAATGTCTTATCGTGGGAGCAGATGCGGCGGAGGCGGAGGAATTGGGAATAGGGGATGGAATTTTTGCAGGAGGGTGGTTGGGAGGAGGTGTATTCTAGGTAGCTGTGGGAGTCGGTGGGCTTGAAATGGACATCAGTTACAAGCTGGTTGCCTGAGATGGAGACTGAGAGGTCCAGGAAGGTGAGGGATGTGCTGGAGATGGCCCAGGTGAACTGAAGGTTGGGGTGGAAGGTGTTGGTGAAGTGGATGAATTACCACAACAAACTCTTGATTTAATCTACCTCTGTCACACACTAATATACTCCACTTCCAATATCAAACACTTCCTGTGTCCGATAGTCTTGCCGTGGGTCTCTTTTACTTTTGCCAGGTATCATTAAAATTGTAAATAAAAACTGGAAGAACTGCTGATGCTGTAAATCAGGAACAAAAGCAAAGTTGCTGGAGAAGCTCAGCAGGTCTGGCATCATCTGTGAAGGACAAAAACAGAGTTAATGTTTCAGGTCCGGTGACCCTCCCTCAGAACTACATTAAAACTGTACTCTTATTCTCAACTCTGGTCCTTTTGAGAAAATTGCTCTCCACGTACTAAAAGCTGTCAAAGATTAGGGTCCTGGAAGTTATTTTAATCATTTAACTTGCATCTTGCTCATCACAACTGAAGTGTGTCACCTTCTGTCATGGGTTCATGCTTGCTCTATATTTTTATAACATTTTGAGAAGGATGATTCTTGACTATTAGTAGAAGTGATTTTTGTCTGCAGGTTTCATACAGATGCTTCAAGACCGAACATTCTTAACCATCTCAAATAACCTACCTGACTGGATAGAATCTTACACTTTATTCACTTGTTTCTTCTTTAGGCTATCCAGTATGGAATAATGTCGTTCCCTGTATCCAGGTGCTGTTTAAGTGATTCAAACATCTTTAGAATCATCAAAATCTATGCTCAGTTTGAGTTTTGTTGAATCTACCTTAGGCCCCTTTTCCTGCTGTAATTTTTTTAGAGTAGATGTTTTAGATTAGATTCCCTACAGTTTAGAAACAGGCCCTTCGGCCCAACAAGTCCACACCGCCCCTTGAAGCATCCCACCCAGACCTATCCCCCTATTACCCACACATCCCTGAACACTACAGGAAATTTAGCATGGCTAATCCACCTACCCTGCACATCTTTGGACTGTGGGAGGAAACTGGAGCACCCGTAGGAAACCCACACAGACATGGGGAGAATGTGCAAACTCCACACAGACAGTTGCCTGAGGCTGGAATTGAACCCAGGTTCCTGGTGCTGTGAGGCTGCAATGCTAACCACTGAGCCACCGTGCCGCCCATATTGGATTTGTTCTTCACATTATCTTGTCAGTATCATTTACTTTACTGTGATTCTTCCATGCAGGTCATGCAGTTATAAAACCAAGTACTTATAATTATCAATGTTGCCCTCGACTCACCAAATTTCTGTGACACCTTTGACTGCTAGTGTCTTGATGCCTGGGTTCTATCAAATGATTATTTCTGAGGTGGTTCAGATACTTTGACTTTATTTTCATTTGGGAAAATGCTGTCTTGGGGTATGTGGACCCATCGTAAGCTTTCACTTCAGAAGCACTCTATAATGGACGCAGGTATTTTTCTCTGTTTGAATCCTTCAGAATTACTGTTCCTTGATCTGATGTACAGCTCAACATAACTTACATACAAACTATCTCTGTATCAACCCTACTGCTTTGTTAATGAAATACCTGATGGAATTTAGTAGCCAATCCGCCAACGTATATTTGAAACAATGGATTTGATACCAACATGATAATTTGTTCTATCACATCTAACTCCTGTATTTGCCTGTCGAATTCCTGTTCCAACTTGAGCAATGAGGTTTTCTGGGTGGAGCCATTTTTCTTTGTATTTTCTCCAGACTCAGCATTGCAGTGTTTTGTTTTAATTGGGTGGACCACAGCTTCAGTTTCAATTTCCTTGGATTCACAGCATGGATTATATGCACTAAGCCTCTGCCCTTTCCCTGCATTGCATGGTTCAGGTCAGTCATTATTCATGTTACGCCTATAAGGAACCCAAAGTCATTGTCCAATAGCTCACTGCACACTTTGTTTCGAGATTTAAGAAAAGTGACAGTTTTGGGAATCATATCTTAAAATCATTGTGTGATCTTCCCTTGACAACCACCTCACATCAGCAGTGAAGATTAGTTCACAGTAGGTAGTATTGAATTTGTTGAGCACTGCTGAAGGGCTGTTGCTCAAATCGAGTTTATAACCTTAACTTTCATTATATAGAGTCATGGAACCATGCGGCACGAAAACAGATCCTTTGGTCCAATCAGTTTATGTCAAATTAAACTAGTCTCACCTGTATGCACTTGGCCCTCATCCCTCCAAACATTTCTTATTCATAATTTTATCCAAATGTTTTTTAAATGTTGTAACTGTATCTGTATCTGCAACTCCCTCTGGCAGTTCATTCCACTCACGAACCACTCTGTGCAGAGAAGTTGTCCCTCGTGTATTTTTAAAATTGTTCTCCCTCACCTTAAAAATAGGCTGTCTAGTCTTGAAATCCCCACCCTAGGGAAGAGGTACCTGTCATTCACCTTATCTATACCTCTCATGATTTTATAAACCTCTATAAAGTTATCCCTCAGCCTCCCAAGCTGTAGTGAAAAAAGTCCCTGTCTATCCAGCTGCCTCTTGTAACCCAAACCCTTCATTTCTGGCAACATCCTGGTAAATCTTTTCTGACCCCTCTTCAATTGAATAATAGCATTCCAGAACTGGACACTGTACTCCAGAAGAGGCCTCACCTCTCATACAACCTCAGCATGATGTCCCAAATCATATTCTCAAATGTCAGAGCACTGAAGACAAGCGTGCTAAATGCTGCCTTATTCACCCTATATGCATACTATGCAAACTTCAAAGAATTACGTACCTGAACTCCTAGGCCTCTCAGTTTTACAACGCTACGCAAGACCCTACTGTTTATTGCATAAGTCCTGCACTTGTTTGTTTTACCCAAAATGCAAATCCTCACATTTATCCAGACTAAATTCCATCTGCCACTGTTCAGCCTGTTGACCCAGTTGATCAAGTTCTCTTTGTAATCTTAGATAATCTTCTTACATGAGAAAAGTCTGTAACTTTACTGGCTAATGCTTGTTGCTGGATAATACAGTAGTAGTTGACAAAAGAGGGGAAATCAGGGCTGTTTCTGCAAAATGCAACAAAGCCTGCATTTGTGCTAAGCTTGGCTGATGCATCATCAGTTGCAATGTAAACTAGTTTGTTAATTGGAATCTGTTTCTTCAACATATACTATTTTTGAATTCGTTGTGGATATCCTTACCTCTTATTCTCTTTGATGGGAAAATGAGTGAGAAGATCCTGTTTGTTTTTGTGCACAGCTTTTAAGCATGTCTGATCAGTTGGCCTGTGTTGGTCATGTCAATGGATTAATTGAACTGCAGTGAGAACCATTCACTGTCCTTCAGGTTCTGCTGTGGTTGCTGAAAGATGTCTTCAGATGAAGTTTACACTTGACTTGCAACTGTGGAAGTACCAAGTTACATGCTCCAGATTGATGGTGTTACTATTACTTTCTTAAAGTTTTTGAATAAAGAGTCGGTGACCATAACCATTGCTTTGCCATCGGTGAATAATTTCTAGTATTTTCCGGAGGATAGTCAACATGAAATCATACTTCAATACAGACCTTACTTACTGCTGCTCGTTTCGAGAAAAATGGCTACTGAGTTT
Source organism: Stegostoma tigrinum (assembly GCF_030684315.1). Taxonomy (NCBI): domain Eukaryota; kingdom Metazoa; phylum Chordata; class Chondrichthyes; order Orectolobiformes; family Stegostomatidae; genus Stegostoma; species Stegostoma tigrinum. Next base: position 84,285,104 of record NC_081362.1, on the reverse strand, counting down.
TCAAAAGTCTTCAGCTCGTGAACTCCCTTTGTCTGAAGCATACTATGTGAAGGGAAAGCTATGCTTAAATTTTCTATTCAACGTTGTGTAGTGTCACTCCGAATTCACTCTTACACTTATTAATATGTTTTGGTGAATTATAAGATGTAGCTTTGATCTTTTACAGCTGTGAACAGAAATTCATTTTCCCATTCTGAATTGTACATTTTTGGTTTATTTTCTAGATGGTCCAGAATTATCATTCAACATTATTGCATCACCTTGTAGTTCATGACATGACTGTGCCACTGGTCATGCTGATGGTAGGCTTCTGGATCACTGCCTGTGGAACAGCACCTCTGGAACATCCAGGATGTTGCTGACTACTTTAAAGTGTAGAGACATGGGGGGTGATGTCTGTGATCACAGTTTGTTTCTGGGACCCTTGGTCGTCTTGCATTGCTTGGTTTTTAGATGTGGAACACTAGTGTTGCCTGTAATTTTTATTTGTCCTGCATGGACTTATCAGAAAAGCAGCTGAAGGAAAAGAACTGCAGGTCTGCAAAAGACGGGCAGAACAATGGAACTAGCTGAGTTCCTTTTACAGATGGTCCACATGGACATAGTGTGCCGAATAACTTGTTTCTAGTACTGTAATGTACTGGCTTCATCCATCTTTCTTTTAATGTTTACATTGCTACCACAAAACCTAGTTTACCCTGCAATGATGTGCATTTTGACCAAACTGAAACACAGTGCCACAAATTGGCCAAGCCTGTTAAGAGCATGCACTTTACTCTGCCACACAACTTTCGGCAGCAAAACCCATGTATGATGATTGACGTAGTTATAACAAGGGGTCACAGGCAATGAAACTCAAAGAGACACAAAGGATGAGGGAACATAGTTGGATGATTAGATCAACTGTCAAAGACACTGCACTCAACTAGTTGATTGCATTCTGTGTGTTGGGGACTGTTGTGATAACTCAGTCAGACCAGAATGAAATCAGGAAGATTGATCAGAATGCCATAAAAATTGACCCTGTGAACTCTGTGACTTCGGGCACAAGATGTTCATGAGTGGGATAATCTTGGAAGACTTAGAGTAATGAGATATCAGCAAAATGTCGAATAATGATGTATGATGTCAATGTCACATGATTATTTAGAGAGAACTGGAAGGGAACAGAAGACTGAGTATGTGTATATCTGTTAAATTGCAAATTGAGTGTTCTTAAAGCACCTTGAACTTGAGAGCAGCACTTGGGAAACTGACTGATCAGAGGTGGATCCCATACTCACATTAAAACAGTTTTAGAATTCAGTCTCCATTAGTCGACTTGTAGTTGAGACATCAGCCTCCAGATGTTCTATTTTGTAGTTTTCCTTTGTGTCTGACCACACTGCTTCCTTCCTATAAAAGCATAAGACATAGGAGCAGAAGTAGTCAAATTGAGTCTGCTCTACGATTCAATGAGATCATACCAGACCTCATACCTAAACTCCAATTTCCTGTTTTTTCTATCAGCCTTGATTTTCTTACTGATTAAAAAATGTCTGTCTCAGCCTTTAACTATCCAACCTTGACATCTCTCTGCAGTAATGATTTCCACAGGGCTACTAGTTCCAAGAGAAAAAATTTCTCCTCAAGCTCTGACTTGAGATTATGCTCTCTGGTCTCAGACTCTCCCACGAGGGAAGACAATCTTTGAACAACTACTGTATAAAACCCATTAAAAATCTTATACATTTCAACAAGGTAGCCTTTTATTCTTCTAAACCCCAATGAGTACAGGCACATCCTCCTCACACCATAACTAGAACCACCCTAGTCACCTTCTGTAGACTGCATCCAATGCCAGTATAATTTTTCTATTGATAAGGAAGCTGAATCTGTTCAGAGTATTGTTGATGGAATCATCTTGTGCCTTATATAGTTTTCAGCAAGACCCCTGCATTTTTATTCCCCATTCCCTTTGAAAGAACCACCAGAATTCCATTTGCTAGGTCTCACCTGCAGAAGCCGTATGCTAGTTTTTGTGATTTATGAGTGAGGACTTTCAAATCCCCCCCACTGCAGCTTTCTACATTCAATTTCTCTACTTTAAATAATGTTCAGCTCCTCTATTCCTGCCAAAGTGCATAATGTCTAATTTTCCAATGTGTATTCCATCTGCAAAGTTTTTGCTTACTCACTTCTTCATCCCTCTGTAGACTTTGTTATCCTCATCACTTCCCATCTATTTTTCTGTCATTCAATCACTTCTGTACAAAGGTAGAATAAAAAAAACTGTTGCCAGCAACAAAGGTGTACCAGAACTTGAGCACAGAAAGGAAAAAACACCCAGAAGGTCAGGCATTACATGCAAGTTCAGTCAGAACAAAAATAATGCTGTCAGATCAGCAGTCTCTGGGAGACAAACCAGAATGGATTAAGAGAAAACAATCCAGAAGCAGGAAACTTCTGAAAGCTGAGGTGTCCGAAACCCGTATGTTTACTCTGAAGGAGTGCCTTGAAGTCAGCAAGATAGATGATCCAGAAACCAATTTCAGCTGTGCCAACTGAAAAGGAAGCTTAAAATGTAAACTGTGAAGCTCTGCACTGAAGTCCAAGTATCTGAACAAAAACGAAGTTGCTGGAAAAGCTGAGCAGGTCTGGCAGCATCTGTGAAGGAAAAGACAGAGTTAACGTTTTGGGTCCAGTGACACTTCCTCGGAGGTTACCGGACGCAAAATGTTAACTCTGTTTTTTCTTTCACAGATGCTGCCAAACCTGCTCACCTTTTCCACAACTTTGTTTTTGTTCCTTATTTACTATCCTCAGTTCTTTCATTTTTTTTCAAGTATCTGAAAGATGATTAAGGGTAAAAGTGTTGAATTTTTTATTTCTGATATTTGTAATACTGTTTTGTCTAGCTTCTGTGTAGTTGAAATAGTTCTTTTTCTTTTGTGTGTAATAAATTTCTTTTGTTAAAAGTATACCTACAGCCTTTTGTGAATATGTTCACTGTCTAACCAGCATTGGCTGAGAAATAGCAAAAAAAAAATTTATGGTTTATCAAGCTCTGGCTGTAAACATGAACAGGATCTTAACAGGTTTTATGTAGAATTTAAAATATCAAAGATTTTGCGTAGTTCACAGTAAGATGAAAGCCGTTACGTTGCCAGTTGTACATTTTTATACTTTCAGAATTTAAAAAGAAACCTACTTGAAATGTTCAGCTTCATTGAAAACCTTGTTTTCAATTTTTATTTGCTATTCCAGTCATTGAAAGTGCTTCTGACTACATCTGTGCATAAGTGGGAATGCAAGGATGAAACATAGAAAAATAGAAGATAGGAGCAGGTGAGATCTGTTGGGCCCATCAAGACTGCTGCAGCTGTCTTCTATACCCCTTCACACCTTTAATGTCGAGAAATCTATTTATCTCTTAAGCATCTTCAGTGACTTGGCCTCCTCAGCCTTCTATTGTAGAGAATTCCATGGATTCATCATCCTAAGTAAAACAATTTTTCTCCATCTTGGTCTGAAATGACTGTTTCCCTTTATTCTGGACACCCTGTCTTGAGGAAGTATCACCCTTGCATCCAGTCTGTCTAACCCTGTCAAGAATTTATATGTTTGAACTAGACCCCTGTCATTCTTCTAAACACCAGTAAATATTGGCCTGTCAGCCTGATTTCTCCTCAGACCACAAACCTACCATCCCAGGAATCACTTTGGTAGACCTTTGCTGCACCCCATACATGTCAAGTATATTTTTTTAGTAAGCAGACCAAAACTGCATAGACTACTTTGTATGTGGTCTCACTTAAGGCTCTGTGCAGTTTTTGTCAGACTTCCTGGCTTCTGTACTCAAACCCTCTTGTCATGAAGGCCATGATCATGAAGCCATTTGCATTCCTAGTTGCCTACTGAACCAGTGTACAAATTTCCAAGTTATGACCTTAGTTTTCTGTCTTAGTGACCACTTCATTTACAGGTTAGGTTGCAAATTGTCTTGAAGCAATTATGTCTTCATCAGTTTGGCCAGTTCTATTCTCCTGGGATTTGGTCTGCAACAAATTAATGAGGTAGTGGATAGAATGCACTAATGAAATATGAACAGTATTGGTTTATAGTTTCATTATGCACTTTTGTAATTACTGTAAGATTGCTTCAAAGCATAGAAAGAAAATAGATGCCTAGTGAAAAGAGGATATTAGAAGGCATGGTTTTAAAAGAGTACTGTGGTGTTGATTAGAGAGTTCACAATTATGGAGAGACAAAGGAATTGCAGACGCTGGAATCCAACGAGGACAAAGGAGAAGGGTAATACCTGAAATGTGAATGCTTCTTTCCTCCAGAATGCTGCCTGACCTGTTGTGTTCTTTGAGCCATCTGTTTGTCCACCTTGCAAATATGGAGCCTTGGTAGATTAATCTCATACTGGGATGAAGAAGAGTGGGTGCTTTCGAGGCTAGCATCATAAAATTAGAGGCTTGTGGATGCAGCGAAGTTCTGATTTTTATGATTGTTCAAGTTGATCTTGTTTGGTTTTGAATATGCCAGTTAGAAGGTTGCATGTGTCTTTTACATGAACTTCAAATGTCTACATTTGTCTTGAAAACTAGAAAATATTGAAATATTACTTGCCACCCTGCCCTCCTTTAGTTAGAACAAAATACATATTATTTGATTGTCAGCTGTCTGTCAATGGAATGAAAAATATTGTGTAGTCCTGATTTTTGTTTCTGCACGAAACTCTTAAATACATTACTTGCTGGCAGTAATCACTCGCTAATAAGTATGATCGTCCAACTAGGAAATTCCATGTCACTTGATGTGTGCTGTGGGTCTCTGCGTGACTGATAGGCCCAATCCTAGAGCTGCAACTCTAACCACATCTGACTGGTGTTTCTGGGAGGTTGAATATATCGTTGGTCTTAAGATTGCTGACATTTCTTTCTCAAGTTCCTTTTCCATACTTGTCAGTTGCCCATGTGTGTAATCAAAGAATGTATACCTTCATGCAGAAGGTTCCAAGTCTGTTTGTTCTGAGTGAGAGTCTCCCAGGCATTGATGTCCATATTGCATTTCTTTTGGCATGCTGTTAGGGAGTCTATGAAACATTGCTTTGTCCTGCACCCATTAATGTGCCTTCCTTGATCTGAGAGAAAATTTGCTTTGCAGTGAAAATTCAGGCCTCCCAAGTACATGGCTTCCCCAGTGGAATTGGTTTTGGATGTTCGTGGACTCGATACTGGTGGTATTGGCTCCTTCAAGGACACTGGTATTAATATTCCTGTCCTATCAGATGCAGAGAATCCATCTCAAACTGCGTTGATGGTACCCCTCCAGAACCTTCAAGTAGTGTTTGTAAGTAAACCAATGATGTGGAGGTGCTGGTGTTGGACCGGGGTGGAAAATGTTTGAAATCATATCATACCAGGTTATGGTCCAATAGGTTTTTTTGAAAATGCAAGCTTTTGGAGCCTCAGTCCTTGGAAGAGTTGGAAGGACAACTGTCTTGTAACTTACTGGTACTTGGTATGGGTACAATTGCTGATGCTATCAAAGTTTCTCATCCATAGGCATCCAAAGGTGGTGCTTGCGTATTGGATGCGGTATTGGATCTTTGCATTAATGCCATTCCTTGTTGAGGAAATGTTTCACATTTGGGAGAATTTCTTTGTTAATGTTAGAGGGATAGACCGGAACTTGCCCTGGTATGCTTTTTTAAAGAATTTGAGTATTCTTGATGTTGTAGCAGAGACAAGTTCTTTGATATGCTTTCATGAAGACATTAGTGGGGCTTGAAGGCCCTCTTCAGTAAGAGCAGAGATGACGTTTTCATCTGCAAACTGAAGTTTCCTAAGTGCTGAAGTTTCATAAGTGCTGAAGTTTCTTCTTGGGTTTCAACTTCATGAAAACTTGTTATAAGTCTGTTTCTAAATGAGAAAAGCCTTTGGAAATCTGCAGCACAAAGGGATTTGGGAATCCTGGTTCAGGATTCTCTTAAGGTTAATGTGCAAGTTCAATTAGCCATTAGGAAGGCAAATGCAATGATGGCATTCAATTCAAGAGGCTTGGAGTACAAGAGGAGGGGTGTACTGCTGCAGCTGTATAAGGCTTTCTGGTGAGATTGTGTTTGGAATATTGTGAGCAGTTTTGGGTCCTGCATCTAAAGAATGGTGTGCTGGCCTTGGAGGGGTCCAGAGGAGGTTTATAAGAATGAGCCCAGGGATGAAAGGCTTGTTATGAGGAATGGTTTAAAAGAAATTTGGATGGATATATGAATGAGAAAGATTTGGAGGGATATGGGCCAGAAGCAGGCAGGTGGGACTAATTTCGTTTGGAATTATGTTTGACATGGACTAGTTGGACCAAAGGGCCTGTTTCGGTGCTGTATTTTTGTAAGACTCTGGGTCTGTACTCAGTGGAGTTTAGAAAGATATGGGGAGATCTGATTGAAACTTAGAGAATACCAAGAGGCTTGGATAGACTGGGCATAGAGAAGGTGTTTCACAAGTGACAGCAATGAGGAACTGAGGGTACAGCCTCAAAGTGAAGGAACGACTCTTTTGACTGAGATAAGGTGGATCATCTCCAGCCAGAGAGAGAGTGGTGATCTGTGGAACTCATTGCCATAAACAGCTGTGGAGGTCAAGTCACACAATGTATTTAAGTCAGAGTTTTGTAAATTATTGATTAGTAGGGGATTGAAGGTCACAGTGAGAAGTCAGGAGAATGGGTTCAAGAAACATAGCAGCCATGATTAAATAGCAGAAGCAGACTCGATGGCCTAATTCTGTTCCTATATCCATGGACGGAGCGCAGCTAGTAGTATTATCACATGGACTGTTAATCCAGAGACCAGGTAATGTTCTGAGAACCTAGTTTTGAATCCTGCCACAACAGGTGGTGGAATTTGAATTCAGAAAAAATCTAGAATTCAAGAGTCTAATGATGACCTTGAACCCTTTGACGATTGTTGGAAAACCCATCTGGTTCACTGGTATCGTTTTGGGAATGAAACTGCCATCCTTACCTGGTCAGGCCTACATGTGACTCCAAGCAATTTGGTTGACTCTTAACTGCTGTCTGGCACTAAATGCTGGCCAGCAACATCCTCATCCCATTAATGAATTAAAAGAAAGAAGTTTTCTGGTCTTGTTTTTATCAAGAGAAAGGGTGGTTGCGGTGAAGATGGGAAAAGTGTGGGGGCAGTGACATATCACTGCTTGACTCCAATCTTGACCTCAAAATATTCTGTCATATTGCTGTCGGTGAGGACCATCACTGACCTCAGCTTGTGGAAGAGGTGGAGGATGTTGATAAATTTCTCTGAAGCCAGCCTTTGATACCGTCTCTAGCAATTCACGATTGGCTGAATCAGAAGCCTTGGTCAGATCAAAGAAAGCTGTGTAGAGCCATTGGTGATCCTGGGCTTTCTCCTAGACTTGATGAACAGTGAAAATCATGGCTTTGGTTCCACAGTTTGGTTGGAAACCACGCTGCCCTTCCAGAAAGATTTGGCCAGAGACTGGGAGGTGGCACCTAACGAGGATTTGGGTGATGATCTTCCTGGCGATAGTGAATAGGTAGTTCGCAGTCCACAATAGGTCCACAACGAATGCCATATCCCTAGCCCCGCACTCATCCTTAGAATATCTGGACATAAAAGACACCTACGTCAGACTCCTTCCAATTTACAGAGATAACAAAGTGTCATCATCAGGCAGATTCTTCGCTGGCGAAGATCAGTTGGGAAGACACTCGTCAGCGATTTCGTTGGCACAACTGTTGGTGGCTGTAGAGTCCTATTCTGGACCTGCAGATCCTGGGGCAGTGCGGGCAGGGGAATGCTCCGGACAGTGGGGCTTGAGATGAGGGCTCCTTCTTGCGTTTCTGTCTGTCCTCTCCAGCTGCTCTCCTCGAACATTTGAACTGCTCCATTGCCGTCGTAGTTTTCTTCCGCCATGCGTCCCTGTCAGAGGCCAGCTTTTGCCATTCCGTTGAGGCAATGCTGGCCTGAGACAGCAGTTGCTTCAGTTGGTCCTTGTAGCGCTTGCACGGGGCACCGTGGTTTCTTTTGCCGTCACAGAAGTTCCCCGAAAAACATTGTCTTGGGTATTCTGGTGTTGTCCATCCGCGATATGTGACCCGACCATCGAAGTTGCTTCAGGGGAAGGGTCGCTTCGATGCTGGGGAGCCGGGCCTTTTCCAGTGCGTGGAGCTGGATAAACACAGCAGGCCAGGCAGCATTTTAGGAGCACAAAAGCTGATGTTTTGGGCCTAGATACTTCATCAGAAAAGGGGAAGGGGAGAGGGTTCTGAAATAAATGGGAAGAGAGGTGGAGGTGGATCGAAGATGGATAGAGGAGAAGATAGGTGGAGAGGGGACAGATAAGCTAAAGAGGCGGGGATGGAGCCAATAGAGGTGAGTGTAGGTGGGGAGGTAGGGAGAGGATAGGTTAGTCCAGGGAGGACGGACAGGTCAAAGGGGCGGGATGAGGTTAGTAGGTAGGAGAGGGGGGTGCAGCTTGAGGTGGGAGGAGGGGATAGGTGAGAGGAAGAACAGGTTAGGCAGGTGGGGATGAGTTGAGCCGGTTTTGGGATGTAGTAGGGGGAGGGGAGATTTTGAAGTTTGAAATCCAAATTGATACCATTGGGCTTCAGAGTTCCCAAGTGTAATATGAGTTGCTGTTCCTGCAACCTTCAGGTGGCATTGTTGTGGCACCGCAGGAGGTCCAGGATGGACATGTCGTCTAAGGAATGGGAGGGGGAGTTGAAATGTTTCGCGATTGGGAGGTGCAGTTGTTTATTGCAAACTGAGCGTAGGTGTTCTACAAATTGGTCCCCAAGCCTCCGCTTGGTTTCCCCAATGTAGAGGAGGCAACAGCGGGTACAGCGGATGCAGTATAGCACATTGGCAGACGTGCAAATGAACCTCTGCTTATGAGGGAAGTCTTCTTGGGGCCTGGGATGGGGGTGAGGGAGGAGGTATGGCGGCAAGTGTAGCACTTCCTGCGGTTGCAGGGGAAAGTGCCGGGTGTTGTGGGGTTGGAGGGGAGTGTGGAGCAGACAAGGGAGTCACAGAGTGAGTGGCCCCTCTGGAAAGCAGACAAGGGTGGGGATGGAAAAATGTCTTTGGTGGTGGAGTCGGATTGCAGATGGCGGAAGTGTCGGAGGATGATGCGTTGGATCCGGAGGTTGATGGAGTGGTATGTGAGGACTAGGGGGATTCTCTTTTGGCGGTTATTGCGGGGACAGGTTGTGAGGGATGAGTTGTAAGAAATGTAGGAGACACGGTCGAGGGCATTCTCAACCACTGTTGGGGGGAAGTTGCGGTCCTTGAAAAATATGAGATGTACGGGAGTGGAATGCCTCATCCTGGGAGCAGATGCGGCAGAGGCGAAGGAATTGGGAATAGTGGATGGAATTTTTGCAGGAAGGTCGTTGGGAGGAGATGTTTTCTAGGTAGCTGTGGGAATCGGTGGGCTTGAAATGGATATCGGTTTCTAGGTGGTTGTCTGAGATGGAGACAGAGAGGTCCAGGAAGGTGAGGGATGTGTTGGAGATGGTCCAGGTGAACTTGAGGTTGGGATGGAAGGTGCTGGTGAAGTGGATGAACTGTTTGAGCTCCTTGTGGGAGCACGAGGCAGCGCCGATACAGTCATCAGTGTAACGGAGGAAGAGGTGGGGTTTAGGGCCAGCGTAGGTACGCAAGAGGGATTGTTCCACGTAACCCACCACCAAAAACCTGTTTCCATCTACAGGTTTGCTGATGACACCACCGTAGCAGGACAGATATCTAACAACAATGAGTCAAAATATAGTAGGAAAATGGGGGGGGCGGCGTAGTGACATGGTGCAATGAGATTACCTTTTCTCTCAACGTCAGCAAAACTAAGAACTGATGGTTGACTCCCGAAAGAAATGAAGAGAACACAGCCCCATCTACATCGACAAAACTGATGTTGAGAGGGGGGTGAGCATCATGTTTCTCGGAGTGACAATAACTGACAACCTGTCCTGGACTTCCCACGTAGATGCGACAGTCGGGAATGCACAATAACACCACTCTTCCTCAGATGGCACTGGAAATTTGGCATATCCATAACAACCCTCACCAACTTCTACAGATTCTACTGAAATCGTACTGTGCACGTGCATAATGGCATGATATGGCAACCTCTCTGCCCAGCACCTAAGAAACTACAGAAGGTTGTGTGCTCAGCCCAGGCCTTCATGGAAACCAATCTTCCGTTCATGGACTTCATTTACACAGCTCGCTGCTGCAGAAAGGTGCCAACATTATCAAAGACCCTGCGCAACCTGGTAATGACCTACTACAACCTCTTCTGTCAGCAGAAAATACAGAAGCCTGAACACACACACGAACAGGTTCAGGAACAGCATCTTCCAGGCTGTTGTTAAATTGAGGAATGGATTCTCTAGCCTCAAACGCTGATCTTGCTAACGTTGATCTTGCTAAGCACATGCCTAGTGTAATGTAACATGTATGCCTCTTCCTAAGTCTTTTTACAACTTCTGATCAGTACATCCTTTCTTACCGTGATCTGCCTGTGCTGCTTGTAAAGGAAGCTTTTCAATACATTTTCGTACATGTGACAATAAATCAATCAATCAATAAACTGAGGAAAGCTGATTTTATTGAGATCAGATATGATTTGGCCAAAATAGATTGTAAGCAGCTAATTTTAGGTAAATTTGCGTCAGCAATAGGACATGTTCAAGAAGGAAACGGGGAGAGTGTAGCCAGCATATTCCAAAAAGGACAAAAAAGATCGGACGAACAAATCCAGAAAACTCTGGAAAAGAATGAATACACAGGACTGGCTAAAGAGAAAAAATGGTCGAGAAACCCTAGAGGAGTACAAAATGTGCAAGGGGAAACATGAAAAGGACATTAGGAGAGAAAAGAGAGGGCATGAAAGAATAATAGAGTGGCATGGTGGCTCAGCGCTCAGCACTGCTGCCTCACAGAACCAGGGACTGGGTTCAATTCCACGCTGTGGCAACTGTCTGTGTGGGTTTATTCCGGGTGTGGGGAGGAAGTGTGTGAGTGTGTTGGGGGGGTTGCGCTGGGCGGGTAATGTTGGGGGTGTGTGTGGGTGTTGGGAGGAGGGTGTGTTGTGGGGAGAGTGTGTGTGTTGGCGGAGAGTGTGTGGTTCTTTGTGTGTTGGGGGGAGTGTGTGGGGGGAATGTGTCAATGTGTGTGTGATTTGGGGAGTGGGTGTGTGTGTGTGTTGGTGGGGAGTGTGTGTTGGTGGGGAGTGTGTGTGTGTGTGTGTGTGTGTGTGTATGTATGTTTGGAGGGGTGTGTGTGTGTTTGGCAGGGGAGAGTGTGGGTGGGGAGTGTGCCTGTGTATGGGGAGGAGCGTGCGCGTGTGTGTGTTGGCAGGGAGTGCGCTTGTGTGTGGGGGGGATGGTACGTGTGTGTGTGTGTGTATGGGGGAAGTGTGTGTGATGTGTGTGTGTTTGGGGGAGAGTGTGCGGTGTGCTCTGGGGGGAGTGTGTGGTGTGTTTGGGGTGTGTGTGTGTATGTTTGGGGTGTGAGGGTGTGTGTGTTAGGGGGGAGTGTGTGTGTTTGATGGGAGTGTGTGTGTGTGTTGGGGCGTTTGTGTGTGTATGTGTGTGTGGTGGGGGGACTGTGTGTTGGGGGTAGTATGTGTGTGTGTGTGAGTGGTGGCGGAGTGTGTGTGTGACTCGGGGAGTCTGTGTGCCTGTGTTGGGGTCAGTGTGTGTGTAAGTTTGGGGGATTGTGTGTTGATGAATGTGTGTGTTGGTCAGGAATGTGTGCGTGTGTGAGTGTGTTGGGGGGAGTGTGTGTGTGAGTTGGGTGGGAGAGTGTGTATGTGTGTGTGTTGGTGAATGTGTGTGTTGGTAGGGAGTGTCGGCATGTGTGTGTTAGGGGGAGTGTGTGTGTATGTGTTGGGGGGGGGAATGTGTGTGTGTTTGGGAGGGCATGTGTGTGTGCGTCAGTGTGTTTGGGGTGTTTGTGTATGTGTGTGTGTGTTTGGGAGGCCTTGTGTGTGTGCATGAGTGTGTGTGTGTGTTTAGGGGAGAGTGTGTGTGTGTGTGTGGGTGTGTTTGGGGGGGAGTGTGTGTGTGGGTGTGTTTGGGTGGGTATGTTTGGGGAGTGTATCTGTGTTTGGGGGAGTGTATCTGTGTTTGGGGGAGTGTGTATGTGTTGGGGGGAGTGTGTGTGTTTGGTGGGTGTGTGTGTGTGTTGGGGGGTAGTATGTGTGTGTTGGTGTGTGTGTGTGTGGTGGGGGAGTGTGTGTGTGTGTTAGGGGGGAGTGTGTGTGTGTGTTGGGGGGTAGTGTGTGTGTGTGTGTGTGTGTGTGTGTGTGTGTGTGTGTGTGTGTGTGAGTGTTTGGTGGCGGAGTGTGTGTGTGACTGGTGGAGTCTGTGTGTCTGTGTTGGGGTCAGTGTGTGTGTAAGTTTGGGGGATTGTGTGTTGATGAATGTGTGTGTTGGTCAGGAGTGTGTGCGTGTGTGAGTGTGTTGGGGGGAGTGTGTGTGTGTGTTGGGTGGGAGTGTGTGTATGTGTGTGTGTTGGTGAATGTGTGTGTTGGTGGGGAGTGTCTGCGTGTGTGTGTTAGGGGGAGTGTGTGTGTGTGTTGGGTGGGAGTGTGTGTGTTTGTGTTGGGGGGGAGTGTGTGTGCGTGTGTGTGTTTGGGAGGGCATGTGTGTGTGCGTCAGTGTGTTTGGGGTGTTGTGTGTGTGTGTGTGTGTGTGTGTGTGTGTGTGTTTGGGAGGCCGTGTGTGTGTGTTTGGGAGGCCATGTGTGTGTGCATGAGTGTGTGTGTGTGTTTGGGGGAGAGTGTGTGTGTGTGTGTGTGTTTGGGGGGTAGTATGTGTGTGTGTTGGTGTGTGTGTGTGGTGGGGGGAGTGTGTGTGTGTTGGGGGGTAGTGTGTGTGTGTATGGGGTGTGTGTGCGTGTGAGTGTTTGGTGGTGGAGTGTGTGTGTGACTGGTGGAGTCTGTGTGTCTGTGTTGGGGTCAGTGTGTGTGTAAGTTTGGGGGGAGTGTGTGTGTGTTGGAGAGAGAGTGTGTGTTTGTGTGTTGGGGGGTGGTGTGTGTGTGTGTTGGCTAATGTGTGTTTTGGTCGGAAGTGTGTGTGTATGTGTGTGTGTTGGGGGGGAGTGTGTGTGTGTGTGTTGGCGAATGTGTGTGTTGGTGGGGAGTGTGTGCGTGTGTGTGTGTGTGTGTGTGTGTGTGTGTTGGGTGGGAGTGTGTGTGTGTCTGTGTGTGTGTGTTTGGGATGGCATGTGTGTGTGCGTCAGTGTGTTTGGGGGGTTGTGTGTGTGTGTGTTTGGGAGGCCATGTGTGTGTGTGTTTGGGGGTGAGTGTGTGTGGGTGTGTTCGGGGAGGTGTGTGTGTGTGTGTGTGTGTGTGTGTGTTTTGGGGGGGGAGTGTGTGTGTGTGGGGAGTGTGTGTGCATGTGTCTGTTTGGGGAGTGTGTGGGGGAGTGTGTGTGTGTGTTGGGGGAGTGCGTATGTTGCGTGTGAGTGTTGGGGGAGTGTGTGCGTGCATGTGTGTGTTTGTGTTTGGGGGAGTGTGTGTGCGAGTGTGTATTAGGGGGAGTGTGTGTGTTTGGGGGGAGTGTGTGTGTTGGGGGGTAGTGTGTGTGTCTGTGTTGGTGTGCATGTGTGTTGGGGTGTGTGTGTGAGTGGTGGGGGAGTGTGTGTATGTCTGGGGGAGTCTGTGTGTGTGTTGGGGGTGAGTGTGCATATATTGGGGGAGTTTGTATGTGTGTTTGCAGGGAGTGTGGCTATGTGTTTGGGTGGAGTGTGTGTGTTTGGTGTGTGTGTATGGGGGGAGTGTCTGTGTGTGTGTATGTTTGGGGGGGAATGTGTGGTGTGTTTGGAAGGGAGTGTGTTTGGGGGCAGTTGGTTGTGTGTGTGTTTGGTGGGGAGTGTGTGTGTGTGTGTGGCTCGGAGTGTGTGTGTGCGTGTATGTGTGTTTGGGGGAGTGTGTGTGTGTGTGTGTTTGGGGGAGTGTGTGTGTGTGTGTTTTGGGGAGAGTGTGTGTGTGTGTGTGTGTTTGGGGGAGAGTGTGTGTGTGTGTTTGGGTGGGTGTGTTTGTGTGTGTTTGGGGATGTGTCTGTGTGTATGGGGGGAAGTGTGTGTGTGTGTGTTTGGGTGGGTGTGTGTATATGTGTGTATGTATGGGGGGAGTGTGTGCGCGTGTGTTTAGGGGGAGTGTGTGTGTGTGTTTGATCGATTTGTGTGTGTTGGAGGGAGTGTGTGCCCTGGGGTAGAGTGTGTGTGTGTTTGTTGGGGGAGTGTGTGTGTGTTTGGGGGAGTGAGTGTGTGTGTTGGGGGGACTGTGTGTTTGGTGGGAGTGTGTGTGTTTGGTGGGAGAGTGTGTGTTTGGTGGGGAGTGTGTATGTGTGTTGGGGGGTAGTGTGTGTGTGTGTGTGTGTGTGTGTGTGTGTATGTTGGGGGGGGACTGTGTGTTAGGGGGGAGTGTGTGTTTGGGGCGAGTGTGTGTGTGTGTTGGTGGGTAGTATGTGTGTGTGTTGGTGTGTGTGTGTGTGTGTGTATGGGGGGAGTGTGTGTGTGTGAGTGTTTGGTGGCGGAGTATGTGTGTGACTGGGGGAGTCTGTGTGTCTGTGTTGGGGTCAGTGTGTGTGTGTGTTGGGGAGAGTGTGTGTGTGTGTGTGTTGGGGGGTAGTGTGTGTGTGTGTTGGCGAACATGTGTGTTGGTCCGGAGTGTGTGCGTGTGTGTGTGTTGGGGGGAGTGTGTGTGTGTATGTGTGTTGGGTGGGAGTGTGTGTATGTGTGTGTGTTGGCGAATGTGTGTGTTTGTGTGTGCGCGTCAGTGTGTTTGGGGGGTTGTGTGTGTGTGTGTTTGGGAGGCCATGTGTGTGTGCATGAGTGTGTGTGTGTTGGGGAGAGAGTGTGTGTGTGTTGGGGGGTAGTGTGTGTGTGTGTGTGTTGGCGAATGTGTGTGTTGGTTGGGAGTGTGTGCGTGTGTGTGTGTTGGGGGGAGTGTCTGTGTGTGTTGGGTGGGAGTGTGTGTATGTGTGTGTGTTGGGTGGGAGTGTGTGTATGTGTGTGTGTTCGGGGGGTAGTATGTGTGTGTGTGTATGGGGGGAGTGTGTGCGCGTGCGTGTGTGTGTGTGTGTTGGGTGGGAGTGTGTGTGTGTATGTGTTGGGGGGAGTGTGTGCGTGTGTGTGTTTGGGAGGGCATGTGTGTGTGCGTCAGTGTATTTGGGGGGGTGTGTGTGTGTGTTTGGGAGGCCATGTGTGTGTGCATGAGTGTGTGTGTGTTTGGGGGAGAGTGTGTGTGTGTTTGGGGGAGAGTGTGTGTGGGTGTGTTTGGGTGGGAGTGTGTGTAGGTGTGTTTGGGGAGGTGTGTGTGTGCGTGTGTGTGTGTTATGGGTGGGAGTGTGTGTGTGTGTGTGTTTGTGGGGGGAGTATGTGTGTGTGGGGAGTGTGTGTGCGTGTGTGTTTGTGGGAGTGTGTGTTTGTGTTGGGAGAGTGCGTATGTTGTGTGTGTGTGTGTTGGGGGAGTGTGTGTGTGTGTTTTGGGTGTTGTGTGTGTGTGTTTGGGGGAGTATGTGTGCGAGTGTGTATTGGGGGGAGTGTGTGTGTGTTGGGGGGTAGTGTGTGTGTGTGTGTTGTGCGTGTGTGTGTGTGTGTTGGTGTGTATGTGTGCTTGTGTGTCTGGGGGAGTCTGTTTGTGTTGGGGGTGAGTGTGTGTGCGTTGGGGGTGAGTGTGCGTATATTGGGGGAGTGAGTGTGTGTGTTTGCAGGGAGTGTGGCTATGTGTTTGGGTGGAGTGTGTGTGTTTGGTGGGTGAGTGTGTGTTTGGTGGGAGTGTGTATGTGTGTTGGGGGGTAGTATGTGTGTGTGTGTGTGTATGTTGGGGGGGACTGTGTGTTGGGTGGGAGTGTGTGTGTGTGTTGGGGGGGAGTGTGTGTATGTTGGCGAATGTGTGTGTTGGTGGGGAGTGTGTGTGTGTGTGTTGGGGGGAGTGTATGTGTGTGTGTTGGGTGGGAGTGTGTGTGTGTATGTGTTGGGGGGAGTGTGTGTGTGTGTGCGTGTGTGTATTTGGGAGGGCATGTGTGTGTGCATCAGTGTGTTTGGGGGGTTGTGTGTGTGTGTGTTTGGGAGGCCACGTGTGTGCATGAGTGTGTGTGTGTGTGTTTGGGGGAGAGTGTGTGTGTGGGTGTGTTTGGGGAGGTGTGTGTGTGTGTTTGTTGGGGGAGTGTCTGTGTGTGTGAGTGTGTGTGTGTGTGTGTGTGTGTGTGTGTGTGTGGGGAGTGTATGTGCATGTGTCTGTTTGGGGAGTGTGTGTTTGTGGGAGTGTGTGTGTTTGTGGGGAGTGTGTGTGTGTTGGGGGAGTGCGTATGTTGTGTGTGTGTTGGGGGAGAGTGTGTGTGTGTGTGTGTGTGTGTGTGTGTGTGTATGTGTGTGTTGGGGGTTGTGTGTGTGTGCTTGGGGGAGTGTGTGTTTGGAGGAATGTGTGTGCGAGTGTGTGTTGGGGGGAGTGTGTGTGTTGGGATGTGTGTGTGTGTTGGGATGTGTGTGTGTGTTGGTGTGCGTGTGTGTGTGTGTTGGGGTGTGTGTGTGTGACTGTTTGGTGGGGGAGTCTGTGTGTGCGTTGGGGGTGAGTGCGTATATTGGGGGAGCGTGTGTGTGTGTTTGCAGGGAGTGTGGCTATGTGTTTGGGTGGAGTGTGTGTGTTTGGTGGGGGGGAGTGTGTGTGTGTATGGAGGGAGTGTCTGTGTGTGTGTATGTTTGGGTGGGAATGTGTGGTGTGTTTGGAGGGGAGTGTGTGAGTGTGTTTGGGGGCAAGTGTGGTTATGTGTGTGGTGGGGTGTGTGTGTGGCTCGGAGTGTGTGTGTGAGTGTTTGGGAATGTGTCTGTGTGTATGGGGGGAATGTGTGTCTCTGTGTGTGTGCGTGGCTTGGAGTGTGTGTGTGTGTGTATTTGGGGGGGTTGTGTGTGTGTGTGTTTTGGGGGAGTGTGTGTGTGTGTTTGGGGGAGAGTGTGTGTGTGTGTTTCGGGGGATGTGTGTGTGTTTGGGGGGAGTGTGTGTGTGTGTTTGGTAGAGTGTGTCTGTGTTGGGGGGAGTGTATGTGTGTGTTGGGGGGAGAGTGTGTGTGTTGGGAGGAGTGTGTGTGTGTGTGTGTGTGTGTTTGGGGGGAGTGTGTGTGCATTGTGGGGGAAAGTGTGAGCTGTGGGGGAGTGTGTGTGTGTGTGTGCGCGCGTTGGGTAGAGTGTGTGTGTGTGTTTGGGGTGGTGTGTGTGTTGGGGGGAGTGTGTGTGTTGGGGGAGTGTGTGGGTGTGTGTGTTGCAGGGGAGTGTATGTGTGTGTGTTGGGTGAGAGTGTATCGGTGTGTGTGTGTGTGTGTGTTGGGGGAAGTGTGTGTGTTGGGGGGTAGTGTGTGTATGTGTGTGTGTTGGGAGTGTGTGTGTGTGTTGGGGGGGGAGTGTGTGTGTGGAGGGGGTGGTGGTGCGTGTGTGTGGGTGTGGTGTGTGTGGCTGTGTTTGTGTGTGTGGAGGGGTTTAGTGTGTGTGTCTGGGGTTGGGTAGTGTGTGTGTGGGTGTTGTGGGAGTGTGTGTGTGGGGGGAGGAGTGTGTGTGTGTGTGTGTGGAGGGGGGCCGTGTGTGTGTGTTGGGGCATGTGTGAGTGGGGGGTGTGTGTCGGGGGAGTGTTTGTGTGTGTGTGCGTGTGTGTGTGTGTGTGTGTGTGTGTGTGTTGCCGGGGAGTGTGTACATATATGTGTGTGTTGGGGGTCAGGGGGGTGTGTGTGTGTGTGTGTTGGGGGAGAGTGTATGAGTGTGTATGTGTGTTGGGGGCAACTGTGTGTGTGTGTGTTGGGGGGAGTGTGTGTGTTGGGGGAGTGTGTGGGTGTGTGTGTTGCAGGGGAGTGTATGTGTGTGTGTTGGGTGAGAGTGTATCGGTGTGTGTGTGCGTGTGTGTTGGGGGAAGTGTGTGTGTGTGTGTGTTGGGGGGTAGTGTGTGTATGTGTGTGTGTTGGGAGTGTGTGTGTGTGTTGGGGGGGGAGTGTGTGTGTGGAGGGGGTGGTGGTGCGTGTGTGTGGGTGTGGTGTGTGTGGCTGTGTTTGTGTGTGTGGAGGGGTTTAGTGTGTGTGTCTGGGGTTGGGTAGTGTGTGTGTGGGTGTTGTGGGAGTGTGTGTGTGGGGGGAGGAGTGTGTGTGTGTGTGTGGAGGGGGGCCGTGTGTGTGTGTTGGGGCATGTGTGAGTGGGGGGTGTGTGTCGGGGGAGTGTTTGTGTGTGTGTGCGTGTGTGTGTGTGTGTTGCCGGGGAGTGTGTACATATATGTGTGTGTTGGGGCTCAGGGGTGTGTGTGTGTGTGTGTGTGTGTGTGTGTGTGTGTCGGTGGTTAGGTGTGTGTGTGTCGGGGGAAGGTGTGTTTGTGGGTGTGTCGTGGGTGTAGTGTGTGTGTGTAAGGGGAGGAAGTATGTGTGTGTGAGGGGAAGGAGTGTGTATGTGTGAGGGGAGGAAGTGTGTGTGTGGGAGTTAGTGTGTGTGTGGGACGGGTGGTTGTGTGTACGTGTGTGTGTGTGTGTGTCGGGGGGGTGTTGTGTGTGTGTGTGTGGGAGGTGGAGTGTGTGTGGGCGAGGGAGTGTGTGTATGCACGTGTGGTGTTGGGAGGAGTGTGTTTGTGTGTGTGGGCAGAGAAATGTGTTTGTGTGTACAGGGGTGGTAGTGTGTGGGGTGGTAGTGTGTGTGTGTGGGGCGAGGGAGTGTGTGTGTGTTGGCGAGGGATCCTGTGTGTGTTGGCGAGGGAGAGAACGTGCGTGTGTGTGTGGGGGCTGGAGTGTGTGTGTGTGTGTGTGTGTGTGTGTGGGGGGTGGGTGTAGTGTGTTTATGTGTGTGTCGGGGGGAGTGTGTATGTGTGTGAATGGGAGTATGTGTGTGTGGGGGTGGAGTGTGTGTGGGGCAGGAGTGTGTGTGAGTGGGAGAGTGTGGGCGAGGGAGTCTGTGTGTGTGTGTGTGTGTGTGTGTGTGTGTGCGTGTGTGTGTGTGTTGGCGAGAGAGCATGTGTGTGTTGGTGTGGGCGAGGGAGCGTGTGTATGTAGGGAGAGTGTGTGTGTGTGGGGTAGTGTGTGTGTGTCGTGTGGGTAGTGTGTGTGTGTGGGGGGGTTTGTGGGAGCTGTGTGTGTGTGTGGAGGTGCAGTGTGTGTGTGTGGAGGTGCAGTGTGTGTGTTGGGGGAGAGGAGTGTGTGTAGGGGGTAGGTGTGTGTTTGTGTATGTGGACGGAGCACTGTGTGTGTGTGTGTGTGTGTGTGTGTGTGTGGGGGGGGGGGGGGCACTGTGTGTGTGTGTGTCGGGGGGAGGTGTGTGTGTGTGATTGTGTTTATGTGTGCGTGTGTTGGGGGGAGTCTGTTTGTGTTTGTGTAGGTGTGTTGGGGGAGTGTGTGTGTGTGTGTGTTGGGGCAGAGTGTGTATGTCTGTGTGTGTGTGTGTGTGTAGGGGGACTGTGTGTGTGTGTCGGGGGGAGGTGTGTGTGCGTGTTGGGGGGAGTGTGTTTGTGTTTGTGTATGTGTGTTGGGGGGGATTCTGTTTGTGTTTGTGCATGTTAGGGGCGACTGCGTGTGCCGGGGGCAGGTGTGTGTGTTGGGAGGAGTGTGTTTGTGTGTGTGTTGGGGGGAGTGTGTTTGAGTATGTGTTGGTGGGGAGTGTGTGTGTGTGTTTGGGAGAGCATGTGTGTGTGCATCAGTGTGTTTGGGGGGTTGTGTGTGTGTGTTTGGGAGGCCATGTGTGTGTGCATGAGTGTGTGTGTGTTTGGGGGAGTGTGTGTGTGTGTGTGTGTGTGTTTGGGAGGCCATGTGTGTGTGCATGAGTGTGTGTGTGTTTGGGGGAGTGTGTGTGTGTGTGTTTGGGGGTAGTGTGTGAGTGAGTGGGTGTGTTTGGGTGTGAGTGTGTGTGGGTGTGTTTGGGGAGGTGTGTGTGTGTGTTTTGGGGGCGACTGTGTGCGTGTGTGTAGTGGGGCTGTGTGTGTGTGTCGGGGGCAGGTGTGTGTGTGTGTGTGTTGGGAGGAGTGTGTGTGTTGGGGGGGAGTGTGTGTGTGCGTATGTGCGTTTGGGGGCGTGTGTGTGTGTGTGTTGGGTGAGAGTGTATGGGTGTGCGTGTGTGAGTGTGTTGGGTGAGAGTGTATGGGTGTGTGTGTGTGTGTTGGGGGACGTTTGTGTGTGTTGGGGGGTAGTGTGTGTATGTGTGTGTTGGCGAGGAGTGTATGTGTGTGTGTGAATGGGGTGGTGTGTGTGTGGGGATGGGAGAAGTGTGTGTGTGGGTGGGGAGTCTGTGCGTGTGTGTGGGCGGGGAGTGTATGTGTGTGGAGGGGGTGGTGGTGCGTGTGTGTGTGTGTGTGTGTTGGCGAGAGAGCATGTGTGTGTTGGTGTGGGCGAGGGAGCGTGTGTATGTAGGGGGAGTGTGTGTGTGTGGGGTAGTGTGTGTGTGTCGTGTGGGGTAGTGTGTGTGTGTCGTGTGGGTAGTGTGTGTGTGTGTGGGGGGGTTTGTGGGAGTTGTGTGTGTGTGTGGAGGTGCAGTGTGTGTGTTGGGGGAGAGGAGTGTGTGTAGGGGGTAGGTGTGTGTTTGTGTATGTGGACGGAGCAC